>NC_083344.1:35847665-36119601 GCF_019175385.1 Lycium barbarum
CGGGACATAAATTCTATTTTTTTGACAAGCCTTAGTTTCAAAGGTGTTTTACAGGATAATCCCAAATGTTTACTGTGACTTGAGGTACCAAATTCCATTTAAGCAATACACAGATGAAGACCTAGTTAAATGAGTTATGGGCTTACAAATTATTCAAGTGAAAACATATGTGGCATTTGTCTTTAAAGAAAACAATGTTGCAACTTTTAACTAATGGCATAACTTTAGCTAAGTATACGGACCAAAATACCAATAATTACAAATATGATTCCCCAGATTTATAAGAAGTAAACATGTGCAAAACAACTTTTAAGAATCAGTTAAGTAAACAAGTAAAGAAAGTAAAGAAACTTTACATGTTAACAGCACTTTATAACAAATATTAGGACATGATTACCAAGTTATACCTCAACTGATTTAAGAAGACAATCTTAAAGGATCAAATAAGGATTCCAGGTTTTGAACAAGCAAGACTAATACAAGTTATGAACAAACAATCTAAATAAAACACTTAGATTTAATCAATGAGCAGGTAATCTGGGATAAACATAACAAGGTGACATGATTAATAAATACCTAAACTGGATTAATACGCAGCTAATCTAGGCTAACAATGATTAAATGATTAACAAATAACTAAAATTGGATTAACAAGTAGCTAATCTAGGCTAAAAATAATATGATTAACAACAGATAATCTAAAAATACACTAGAGACCAAACTAATACTGAGAATTTAACAACGACAGAAAATAGAACTCAAATAATAACAAATAAATAGACATAAATAAAACTAATATCTAAAGGGGAAAGAAATTACTTTTTTTGAGTGCAGCCCTTGGTCGAGTTCAAATTTGGAGATCCTTTACTTCTTCAATCCCACGACTCAGCCACAAAAAAAAAGATTTAAAATTTTAACTTAAACTCGAAATTGAAGTCTCAAAGCAGAAATTTGCCAAAACTTTAAGAGAATCGAGTTTTTTGAGTGAATATGTGTATATTCAGTTTGAGGTATGTCTAACAATGTGAATTGGGGTTCTTAATTATAGAACCCCCAAATTTAAGAAACCCTAATCCCAAACCGGTGTGGGCCAATCTCAATTTCTGAGAATTTCCCTCAACATGCAACTGCTGGGATTCAAACAAATAAACATATAGAGGGTCGAATTTGACTTAATCGGAGTCAATCCACATGGTTCTTCACGAACCAATCAAATTTCGTAGATTCAAAAGAGTGCAAACAAAAGCCATTAAGAGATTTCAGAGTTTTTGACCATTAATCTGATAAAAAGCAAGGAAAAGGATTACTTACACCTTGTTTGGGTTGAGTTTGGTGAGAAAATGGAGGAAGCATTAATTGCTTGCCTTTCTCAGCCTCGTAAGGACTGTGTAAGGCTACTATCTTCTGAAATGTTGCCATTAGAGGCAAGGATGATGAGGAGAGAGAAGGTGGGGGAAGGTGGCGGCTAGGGTTTGACGAGGAGGGGAAGAGAAAGAGCTTGAAAGGTGTGTTTGGTGTGAAAAATGTAAAAATGGGGTTTTGCCCCTCTTTAAGTTGTGTTGGACCAGGTCGTGCCCCGTGTTGGGCTGCTTCTGGCTGACTTAAAAGAAATGAGGGGTTGGGCCATTATATATACATACATACACAGGATATACACGTATATTTGTGTATATGTGTGTATATATAAAAAGACTCAAATACTCAATTAAACAAATGCCACAAATGAAAACTAATGAATTTAATCCTCAATTAACAGCCAATCCCAACTTAATTAAACAATTAGCCAAACTAATGGATATGTTTAATTTGCAAACAGACTTAAATTGCAAACATTGCTTCAATTGGCTTTAAAATCATGAAATTCGGTCATTTCAATTATGGTCATATGTAGCCTAATCAGCCAAATAGAGATAGGTTTGCAATAATGAGCTTAATCAATTTTAGGCCATGCAATTCAACTATTTCAATTAAGGCCAAAATTAGCCAGTCAATTGATTATTTCAATTGTAGCCATAATTGACCACATAATAAACAATTCATGGAATTAACCACAATTAAACATTTAATCAATTATAATTAACTCTAATGCATTGTGCAAATGCACATCGGATATCCAAAATTGAGGGGTAAAATGATTAATTCATTGAATTAGTCAGATTCCTTAAATTAAAAAGAGTAAATGATTATTAATTAAATAATTATTTTAAATTTCCTTCTTGGCTTGAAATTTATCCAATCTATCATAATAACAAGTAAAACTAATTTTTAAAATACTTATAATATTATAGAAGCTATTTTTCGAAATGAAATGGCAAAATGTTATCTAAATAATATTTATAAATTATTTGGTTCACAGAAAAATGCATATTTCACTATGTTTGATATCCAAGGACTCTGGGTGATTAAACAAATTATGAGAGGTCAAAAATTAGGTGTCAACAACAACTACATTCTGAATGCTCTCATCACAAGCAAACTCATAAGGAGTTGTGTGATACAAAGATCCGGTACCTATAAAAAAAATTATGCCAAAAGTGGGCAGATCCATCTTTGGTTTGCCACCATATTTGATGCTCAATTTTATCCCTTGCTTCCAATATCTTTTCCCATGTTTGAGAATATCATGGCTTCCATGCAACAATTGCTGCATTTTGTTTCTTACAGTACTTGTTGTTCATATAGTTACTCCATAAAGTTATCTTGGTTTTGTAGTTCCACCACAGTTTGCAGCATAGAGCCATTGAAATGTCATGTAGTAATCTAAACCATGAACTCCTTCCATCTCAGGTAAGCACATATTTTTCCATGATACCCATTGTCTGTTCCTACTACCAGTGCTGCTACTTCAAAAGAATTGTGCAAACATCTTATGGAGATGTTCTATGACATTCTTAGGGGTATTGGATGCAGGTGAATAGGAACACTTTGTAACACATGCTTGATTATAACAGCTCTCCCTCCATAAGACAATAATTTCCCTTTCCATGCTTGCAGCTTACGACTAAGCTTATTTATCAAGTGTTTGTAGTACTCCTTCTGCTTCCTCATAAGAAATATTAGGCATCCAAGATAAGTGAAAGGAAAATGCTTCCTTCCAATTCCTATTACAACCTCAGTTGTTACCACAATGTCTATAGTTACATTTTTATGTAGATAAATAACATTTTTCTTCTTATTTATCTTTTGACCTGAAGTAGCCTCATACTGATTCAGTACATTCATCACCAGTTACAATGTCCAAACATCTGCTGAATAGAAGATAATCATATCATTTACATAGCTGGACGATGCAGTTGTGTTCTCCCTCTGGGCATACCATATCTATAGAAGTAAATATTCTGATGCAATTCATTTGTTACACCTCGGGAATTCCCCCGTGAACGTACAGTGAATAGACTAATGAAGAATACGAGTATATGATGTTTTAATAAGAAGGGAACGACGTTTGACGACCCTAAGTAAGATTTCAAAGGCAATTGCAATGAAAGATAGGTTATGCTCCACAATGACTAATTATAGGTTTTGGAAATGTGAATAGTTGCAGGTTTGCATTCTGGCCAGTTGGTCGTAAAATGAAATACGGACCATAAAGTGTTATACGGTCCGTAAACTGCCATGTCGTATTTCAGCTTCCAAAAACTTCAACTTTCTGTCAAATATTGGAATGGTTAAAGACGACTTGGAATACGGACCGTAAACTGAAATACGGCCCTTAAACTGAGTCGTAAACCACCATGTCCTCAGCCTGACTTTCTGTTTCTGTCATCCTTAAATACGACCATGAAATACGGTCCGTAAACTGGAATACGGACCGTAAACTGTGTTTACGACCACTGTGCACTTTCGACGACTGTTCATTTAAGATCAGATTTTGGGTTATTAATAAAAGACCAAGTTCATTATTTCATTTCCACATGACACCCCCTTCTCTCTAAAACCTCTCTCTACATTTATTCCACAAGAATTCAAGGATTATTAGTGAACAACAACATAAACTAAGTGAATCAAGTATAAGAAAACCCATTAAGGATCATACAAGTCAAGAAATCTCATTGGAAATAAACTAGGGTTTTGCTCAAGTGGATTATTATCAACCAGGGCTTGTTCCTACGATATCTAAGGTAAGATTTATGATGTTTCTATGTTGTTTAAGGTATTTAAGAGTTGAAATACTTGGATGGTAGAGAGGTATGGCAAAATGGGTCATGAATGTGGAATAGTGCCATTTTGAGAAATAGTTTGAATTGAGTTATGAGTCTTGATGTATTGTAATGTAAATGTGTTATAAATGATGTGGAGAACATGAGATGAGCAATCTACGTGAATGGACATAGTCGTGCATTATGGCCATGGATATGGATGATTGAAAAATGAGTCTAGAATATGGATAATGTGGATGAATAATGACTATTGTTGTAGTATTGTGAATGTATTGTTGACGTTTGAGAGTTGAAATACACTATAGAGGAATGTCGTATAAATAGAGGAGACGTTGCCCGATTTTCTCTAGTTTAGTCATGTATGCTAGCTATCGATTCTAATGATAGTATGACTTTAATGAAGGTAGAAACGTGAGCTTCGGAGGAGAACGTGCAAGTGGTAAATAGTTGAACAGAAAGGTATGTAAGGCTAACCCTTCTTTCATAAGGCATGGTTTTTTGGCCAAACATCTAAATCTTCCATAAGTCTATGATGTCTCATAAATGATTCGATCTTCCGAGCTATTAAGCTCACGATTGTTAATATGCTATGATTGTACTAAGTTCCTCATATGACGAGTAAGCCTATAAAGATAAGTGTGATGAATAATGATAATAGTGATAATGATATTGATGACAACTATAATGGTAATGGCGATGACGATAATGATGACGATGATGATAGTGATGAAAGCAGTAAAGATGCTTATGAGTTGTATGTATGTGTGCCCATGTATGGCTACTATGAACCCCGAGCCTATATGGCCGGGTAGTATGTGTATAGATGTATATGTATGTATGCTTACGTAACACGGGCACACCACTGCAATTGGGTACGGATAACAATGAGCCTTGGTAAGGCCAGGTATGTGTAACACTGAGCCTTGGTAGGGCCAGTTATGTGTAACACTGAGCCTTGGAGCCTAACTATGGTCGGGTACGTGAAACACCGAACCTTCGGGGTCGGGTATGTTATGTAAATGCTATGTATATGATATGATTATGTATGTGATATGATTATGTATACAATAGGAATGTGAATAAGGTATGTATATGAATACGAGTACTAATATGGAATGGATACGAATATGGATACGGATATTGAGGTATGAGCACAAACACACATTAGAATGGAAAGTTTCTATGAAAGGCAAGTAAGTGCCCATGGCGATAATATTACCATCTCCCATCTTGTGCTATTTCTTATGATGTTCATTTTGCTTCTACATTGATATTGATCATGCTTTGCATACTCAGTACATTCTTCGTACTGACGTCCTTTTATTAGTGGACGCTGCGTCATGCCCGCAGGTGCACAGGGAGACAGGCTCGATCCATAGCGGTATTCTCAGAGACCACCTAGCAGAGCTCCATTTCATTCAGAGCCATAGCTTTTGGGTACTTATTCTTTTGTGTACATAATTATTGGCATAGTCCTGTCCCGCTTATGTGATGTGTTATACTCTCCTTAGAGGCTTGTAGTCATGTGTATATGGTTAGATATGTCTGGCCTTGTTGGCCTATATTTTGTATATCATTTTGTTAGCCTTGTCGGCTCATGTACATTGATGTGGCATAGATGCCAATTATGATATAAAGGCATTGTTGTCCAATGGGACAAGCATGATGAATGAATAGAAGTATGTGAAATTATGTGGCTCACCTAGATGTAAGTATAAGTGTAAGCCAAGGGGCGCTCGGGTGGGCTAGCACCGGGCGCTCGTCGCAGCCCTCTAGACGGGGCGTGACAAAAGTGGTATCAGAGCAGTTCAGTCCTAGGGTGTGTCTACGAGCCGTGTCTAGTAGAGTCTTGGTTATGAGTGTGTTGCACGCTACACTTATAAACAAGAAGTTGCGGGCATTTTAGGAATGATTGACCTTATTTCTTCATAAGAATCGTGCGGTAGAGCTATGATAAGAGAAATTCTTGTTCTTTAATCGTGTATTGTCTATTTCAGAAATGCCTGTAAAGAGAAAGGCTACGGCAGCCCAAAAGGGCAAGACGGTGGCAGGAAAGCGGCCTGAAAGAGCACCGCCACCGGTAGTAGAGGAAAGTGAGTCTCAGAGTGCGGCTCAATCTCAGTCCTCCCGTTCAGTACCTATATTAGAAGAGCGTGAGGAAGCCTCAGCCCCAGCTCCAACACCTCCGGCTCCTCCACCGGGTGCTTCAGGCCAAGATGTGAAAGAGGCCATACACTTGCTTACTCGATTGGTTCCTGCCCAGACTCAGCGGCAAAGTACAGGGCAGGGTGATACGGCTGTTAGTGCAAGGGCCCGTGACTTCATTACTTTGAACCCTCCAGAATTCTTTGGGTCAAAGCTGGAGGAGGACCCTCAGGATTTTATCAATGGTATGTTGAGGACGCTACGATTGATACATGCTTCAGACACCGAGTCGGTGGAGTTAGTGTCGTATAGATTGAGAGATGTCTCGATCTAATGGTATACGATTTGGATGGCTTCACGGGGAGCCAATGCACCTCCCCCGGTATGGCAGGAGTTCGTTGATGCTTTCCTCCGACATTTTATGCCTCCAGAGGTTCGGCGAGCTAGGGCCGACAAATTCTTGAATTTGAGGCAAGGTAGCATGAGTGCTTTAGATTACAGTCTCCGCTTCAATTCCTTGGCTAGGTATGCTTCGGCCATGGTAGCGGATATGGGTGACAGAGTGCACCGCTTTGTAAAGGGCCTAGGGCCGCATTTGATGGATAGGTGCTTGCCTGCGTCCCTTCAGGACAATATGGATATTGCACGCATTCAGGCCCAAGCTCAGAACTTAGAAGAAAGTCTGCAACAGCAAAGAAGTGAGCGCGAGCATGATAGGGTACAGGGCAAGAGGGCCAGATCTTCGGGTCCGATGAGCGAGTTCAGAGGCGGGCACAGGCAGCAGTTTTCTAGGCTTACAGGCTATTCTATGACCAGTGCACCTCCCCGATTTTCAGGCCAGAGGTTTGATAGATCTACTCGTTCCAGGCCGAGTCAGAGTTTTTCAAGAGCTCAGTTCAGAGGCGATTCGGGTCAGGCAAGGCCACCCGTACCACGATGTTCCCAGTGTGGGAATTTGCATTGGGGTCAATGCCGATTGGGTTCAGAGGGTTATTATTCATGTGGTCGACCAGGCCATATTATGCGTGATTGCCCTTCGATTCATGGTAGAGGTAGGACCCAGCCTTCAGGGTCAGTAGCCGGATCTTCATCTTCCATGCGCCCTATGGGGCCAGGTTCACATGGGCCAGTCGGCCATGGAAGAGGCAGAGGGAGAGTTCCCAGTTCTAGCGGTCCTCAGCACCGTGTCTATGCTTTGGCTGGATGCCAAGATCTCGAGTCTTCTCCTGACGTGGTCACAGGTATATTATCGGTATTCTCTCATGATGTATATGCTTTGATTGATCCGGTCTCTACATTGTCATATGTTACTCTATATATTGCGGGTCGATTTAGGGTCGAACCAGAGTCGATCAAACCTTTTGAGGTGTCTACACCCGTTGGTGAATCGGTAATAGCTAGCCGAGTATATAGAAATTGCATAGTTTTGATTTGTGACCGTCGTACTATAGTTGACTTGCCTGAGCTAAAGATGGTAGACTTTGATGTCATTATGGGCATGGATTGGTTGGCCTCTTGCTATGTCAATGTTGATTGTAGAATGAAGATGGTTCGTTTCCAATTTCCGAGAGAACCAGTCTTAGAATGGAAAGGGAATACGGCGTCACCAAAGAGTAGGTTTATTTCCTATCTAAAGTCAAGGAAAATGATCACGAAAGGATGTATCTATCATCTAGTTCGGGTTCAAGATATAGAAGCTGAATCGCCGACTCTTCAGACAGTTCCTGTAGTAAACGAATGTTATATCCCGCGCTTTTGTACAGTCGGATAATTTAAGACAATTGCGGGAAGATGACAAACAAGGCCTTACTTTTATTTTTCTAAGTACATGAGTTGCGTATGAAGAATTTGGAAGCGAAAATATTAAGAAAGGTCAAGGGCGAAAAGGTAAATTTGCAATACGACTCAAAGAGACATGGAGGAAGGCGAAGGGTAAATTTGGAATTTGGGAAATAATTTTTCGTGAATTGTAGGACTCAAAAAAAAAAAAAAAGAGGTGGGCTTGGTGTTGGGCCTCCTTGGCCGTCCACTCTCCTTGTTGGGCCAAGCCCATATGGAGTCAAAATTTAAGGGGATAAAAGAAGACCAAGTCTTCTAAAAATCCCCATAAACTTCTAGACATTTCAAGAGGGGTGGAGAAAATAAGAGAAGGAGAGAACTCAAGGGGCCTTCGGCCATAGTGAAAAATTCCAAGAAAAATTCAAAAACTTTCTTCAAAAATCACTTCCTACCAATTCAAGGATTCCTAGCAAAGTAGAGTGTTTTTTGAAGCAAGGAAAATCCATATTCATACAAGTAGTAAATTCTACTCAAGTGAAGAAACAAGGAAAAAAGGTAAGGTTAATCTCCTCTTATGTATTATGAATGATTATGTATGTTGTAGTATGAGAAAATGGATGAAATTCATGTGATGGAAGTGTGTATGTGTGTGGTCGTGGCTTGCATAGTCAAGCCATGTGTGTGTTGTGTTGTGTGTTGGGTATTGTTGTAAAGTATAGAAAATATGGAAATTCATGAAAATAGGTGTATGAGGTGTGTTGGCCGAATGGTGTAGGGTGGTGAAATTAATTTTTACTTAGCATTGTAGTTGTTGTTATGGTAAGTTCTATGATGTAAAATAAGGATTTAATGGTTAAGGAGTGAAATTGTGTTGGTTGTGGATTATGGGAAGAGTTGGTATAATGCTAGCATGGTCTTTGTATTGTGGAGATAATATTGCTAAGTGTATGTGTTATTATTGTTGTTTCATTGAAGTTAAAAGGTTTTGGGTAAGAAGTATGTTGCTTAAGTTGTTGGAGTATCATATGAATTTAATTGAGTTGCATTGAATTGAGTTGCCTTGAAATGAATAAATGGCTTATTGATTTTGTGGTCAAGATTTTTGGTATTGATGTTGTTGGAATATATATATTATAAGGTTGTTGTTGTTTTATTGGAATTAGAAAGTCTTGAAGGAAGTAGAATGCTACTTTGAAGTGTAGGGATATATCTTGAATTGAATATGTGAATCGCTAGTGTGGTTGTTGAGTTTATGTTGATAGTTTGGCCGGGTTTGAATTCCCGGATTGTGATTGATTGGAATTTGACTAAGTTGAATGTTGAGGATGGTATATTTGCAGAGGAAGTGCTGCCGAAATTTCAGTAGCCAAGTGTTACCTTAAGATTCCAACTTTAAGTACCCTAATGAAAGTTTGGGTAAATGTGACCAAATTGCAGATTTTGGCGGATTTGCTACGTGAATTCGGGATAGCATACGGAGCGGCAAGAGGTATGTAAGGCTTTATCCTTCCTTCTATGGCATGTCTTAGACGTAATAAGTCGGGTCCGAGCCTCGGGGACAACCCTATTCTCCGGAATCCGCACCTAAAGTTTTCCCTTTTTCCTTCAGTAGAATTGAACTTTAAATTGTGCAAAATGTTGAAAAACCTTTCTAACCCTCTAGAACTCACATAAATAGGACCCGACTATCCTTAAAACCCTCATAAGTAACGCCATGACACGTAACATATGTACATGGTGTACGCTATCTCATTCGGCCCGAGGTGGGCCCATTGTTCCCGAATTTTTCCTATCGCTTCGTTTGACTTGTTTTGGAGTAGAATCCTAAGGAAACTTTTGATCCTTGTTCCGATTATCAAACGATAAGTACAGCACCATCCTAATGTAAATATGTCTATGATGACCGTGATAACGATGGAGTCAAAGATGAGAAAATGCCTACGATAGATATGTTGACGATATGTTCTGCTATAAAAATGGAAATATGGAAATGTTAAACTATTTCTTGACATCTCAACTCTATTACCGATAACGACTGCTCTAAAGGTTCTAGGTAGATGAAACTATACCTTATGACCCTATTTGATGTTTTTCTCATAATGACATTTTTCATTGGTAGTCTCGCCTTATAATACTCGTCCCTTCAAGGTGAGACAAAGGGACTATAGCCGTTCCATAATGTAACCGGAGGTTACCGACCTTATGTCACTCCGATGGATATGTATCTTTCTTTGGGCTCCCATGCATGCTGTTTATATGATACATGTATGTGTGTATGGATATGTATATGTATATGTAAATGTATACGGGAAAAGGTAAAGGGCAACTGTTTTACCACCACCTGATTCAGCTGGATTCCGTCCCGGACGCGGGATGCCCAGACGCGGGATATGGGAGAGCCGTACGCGGCGTCTGTATATGTGATGCATGATATATATACGATATGATATGTGGGGACACCGTTGGGGAGGGGGGTGGGAGAGTCGATGTATTCGGCGTCTGTAAATGTGAGTAAAAGATACCGTTTCCTGAAATGTACTGTTTTCTATGTACGAGAATAAGAAACACCGTGTTCTGAAAAATGGGCTAAGCTTGCATGGTATCCACCTACTAGGCATAAATATGTACAGGTTACTTCTACTCCAGGATGAGCTCTGTATGTCTATTCTGTTATTATTTATACTCTATATGCAGTTACTATGTTATCATTCATGCCTTACATACTCGGTACACTATTCGTACTGACGTCCCTTCTTGTGGACGCTGCGTTTCATGCCGCGCAGGTCAGCAGGTACACGAAATTGATTTCTAGAAGTTCTATCAGCGGTTATCGGCAGCGCTCCAGTTGTCCCGGAGCCTCAGTTCTTGGTACTATTTTGTGTATATATGTTCGGGCACGGCAGTACTCGGCCCTTCCTATGTATATGTATACTATGTTTAGAGACTCGTAGACAGATATGTACAGTTAGATGTCTTGTACTTTTGCTGGTCCTCGTTGTTGTATAAAGTGCAACCGAGTTTGTTAGCCTATGTTTATAACTATTCTACTAGTGTTAATGGTAAGTAGAACAGAGAAAAAAAAATATGGTGCAGTTCATATGGCCCACTTAGTAACAAGAATACGATACGAGATAGGGGGTGCTCGGTACAAGTATCGAGTACTCGTCACGGCCCCTAGTTGGGTCGTGACAACGAATTTCTGGATGTGTTCCCGGAAGAGCTTCCAAGCCTTCCTCCCGAGCGGGAGATTGATTTCGCAATTGATGTTTTGTCGGGCACCAAGCCCATATCTATTCCTCTTTATAGAATGGCTCCCGCAGAATTGAGAGAGTTGAAGGAGCAATTGAAGGTCTTGCTTGAGAAAGGCTTTATTAGGCCTAGTTCATCCCCGTGGGGAGCACCCGTATTGTTTGTCCGAAAGAAAGATGGCTCCTTGAGAATGTGCATTGATTACCGGCAATTGAATAAGGTGACAATTAAGAACAAGTATCCTCTTCCGAGGATTGATGACTTATTTGATCAATTGCAAGGTGCTAAATGGTTTTCAAAGATTGATTTGAGGTCCGGGTATCATCAAGTGAGAGTTAGGGAGAAAGATATCCCTAAGACAGCCTTTAGAACAATATATGGTCATTTTGAGTTCCGGGTGATGTCATTTGGGCTAACTAATGCGCCAGCGGCATTTATGGATCTGATGAATAATGTGTTCAGGCCCTTTCTGTATTTATTTGTGATCGTATTTATCGACGACATCTTGGTATATTCTAGATCTGAGGCAGAACATGCGAGTCATTTGCGTACTGTCCTCGGAGTCCTTCGAACTCGAGAGTTGTTCGCAAAGTTTTCCAAATGCGAGTTTTGGTTGAACTCAGTGGCATTTCTGGGGCATATTGTGGGAGCCGATGGTATTCGAGTGGATACTCAAAAGATTGAGGCCGTGAAGACTTGGCCAAGGCCCACAACTCCTACGGAGGTTCGTAGCTTTCTGGGCTTAGCAGGTTATTACAGGAGATTTGTTGAAGGTTTTTCTTCTATTTCTGCACCACTCACAAAGTTGACCCAGAAATCGGCAAAGTTTCAATGGACAGATGCTTGTGAGCGTATATGTATATATGCTTACGTAACGCGCGCACACCACTGCAGTTGGGTACGGATAACACTGAGCCTTGGTAGGGCCTGGTATGTGTAACACTAAGCCTTGGTAGGGCCAGGTATGTGTAACACTGAGCCTTGGTAGGGCCAGGTATGTGTAACACTGAGCCTAGGAGCCTAACTATGGTCGGGTACGTGAAACACCGAACCTTCGGGGTCGGGTATGTTAAGTAAATGCTATGTATATGATATGATTATGTATGTGATATGATTATGTATACAATAGGAATATGAATAAGGGTATGTATACGAATACGAGTACTAATATGGAACGGATACGAATATGGATACGGATATTGAGGTATGAGCACAAACACACATTATAATGGAAAGTTTCTATGAAAGGCAAGTGCCCATGGAGATAATATTACCATCTCCCATCTTGTGCTATTTCTTATGATGTTCATTTTGCTTCTACATTGATATTGATCATGCTTTACATACTCATTACATTCTTCGTACTAACGTCCTTTTGTTTGTGGACGTTGCGTCATGCCCGCAGGTGCACAGGGAGACAGGCTCGATCCATAGCGGTATTCTCAGAGACCACCTATCAGAGCTCCATTTCATTCGGAGCCATACCTTTTGGGTACTTATTCTTTTGTGTACATAATTATGGGCATAGTCCTGTCCCGCTTATGTGATGTGTTATACTCTCCTTAGAGGCTCGTAGTCACGTGTATATGGTTAGATATGTCTGGCCTTGTTGGCCTATATTTTGTATATCATTTTGTTAGCCTTGTCGGCTCATGTACATTGATGTGGCATAGATGCCAATTATGATATAAAGGCATTATTGTCCAATGGGACTATCATGATGAATGAATAGAAGTATGTGAAATTATGTGGCTCACCTAGATGTAATTATAAGTGTAAGCCAAGGGGCGCCCGGATGGACTAGCACCGGGCGCTCGTCGCAGCCCTCTAGACGGGTCGTGACATCATTTAATGATCTGAACAATACTTCTGCTGCTAGAATAAAGAGAGTAGGAGATAATGGATCTACTTGTTTCACTCCCCTTGTAGAATTGAAAAAATCATGAGGTTGCCCATTTATCAGTACTGAATAGTAATTATTGCTCACAATCCTGAAAATAATGTCTACGATCCTCTCGTTGAACCTCATCTTCCTGAGTACTTTACTTAGAAAAAGTCATGAAACTCTGCTATATGCCTTGGCCATATCTAAGTTTCATTACCATATTAGCATGTTTTGTCCTTTTTCTGATATCCATAACCAGCTCCCGAACCATTAGCACATTTTCAATTATGCTCCTTCCCTTGATAAAACATACCTGCTCTGGGGAAATAATGTTTGGTAACATGTGAACCATCCTCTCATGTATCAGTCTTGAGAATATTTTGTTTACAAACTTACTACATTTATTCAATGTTGCATGTAGAAATAGCTTTCAAATTGTTAGAAAGAATACCAAAAGATTGATATTGAACTTAAAAATAGTAACCGAATTATCACAAACACTGTGCCGTGGCAGGTCACTGACTTGAAAGTGATTTTAGACCAACTCCTGTGCAAATTGCTAAGGCCGATCACTCCCTAAGGAACGCTCTTCCAAACACGTGCACTCACGGCTGGAAGTTTGGAGGTTGCCCAAAATAATTGCCCAGACACTAACTTGAGAAGAAGGGAGGAAGAATATGATTTTTGGTGTGCTTTATGTTCACCAATTTCAATTCTTATATAGGAGCTTACAAGAGTTTTATGTTTGCAAATAGGAGAGTTATAGAAGTGTAGGAGATCAATGAAATTAATGGAATTAATGGGCCATTACATCAAATGGTAAATAATTCATAAGAATCTGTTTCATGTCATTATAACATGTCTGTATAGAATTCATGCATTTGAAATGAATAGGTTAATCTACTTGTAACGTATCTGTATTTTTTTTAATCAAATTATTCCCAAAAGGGAGTTTTTATAAAATTCTGCAATCCAAAAGGTCCAAAATGAACAAACAAAAAAAAAGGTTCAAAAAGCAAGAAAATAAAGTTATGACATTTGTGTGCCCAAATAGACAAGTATACGAACTGAAGCCCTAAAATTTCTCTTATTTGTATGTGATTTCATCATCTCAGGTGAAACCCCATCGTTGTCATTTTCTTGCTTCTTCGATTCATTCGCACCTCTGCTTGTTGATGTGGAAGAATCCTCCTGTTGGTTCAGCGATTTTCTCTCACCATCTGTGTTGACTGTCCATCATTGTAGCTTTAGGTACGATTCTAACTCGTTCAGGACTTGATGACTTTTGTCTATTCTGGTGAATTGCCAAACCTTGCATGTTAGGGTTGTCTTTCTCAGCTGCTTGTATTTCTTTGGATTTGTGTGTTTCACTATGTAACAAAATCTCTGCAAAGAGAATCGATTAGAAAAAGTGATTTTCTGCTCCTCCATTTGGTATTGTTGCATTGTAATTCTCATCTCTGTACTCTAATTCTCAGATAAGGTATCTGAGTTTTGTCATTATTGATTATCCTCTTGCTTGCCACATCCATCTCCCCAAATGTTTGACATCTCACTACGCTTTCGTCCAGTGCTTGATTCGCCAAATAATCAGCCAACTTGCTCAAAATGTGAGTGAATTTAGTTTGTAACCCCCTTCCTAGCTCCCAAATCTCCTCTATCCATCTTGTTCCATTCCATGGTGGTTTCCAATCCTCTGCTAGAATCCTCTGAACTAACTTTGAATCAGTTTGTATGATGATTTGATCTAGCTGTTGTTGTATGCACCGTCCCATAGACTGTAAAATTGCGAAAGTCTAAGTGTTTGTTCCATACCTTGTTTCCTCTGCCTGAGCATATATTAGATTTTCTTCTATATTTCTCACACAAAAACTGTCACAACCCGCCTATGGGGCCGTGACAGGTACCCGGGGCTAACCACCAAGCACCGCTCATTCTACTGCTCATCATACTCATTAAACGTTCTTTTACCAAAATCATACTCCATTTACAAGAAAATCATTTTTCATTTGAAAACATATATACTTTTATATACATAAGCCTTTCGGCCATCAAAATAATATGTGTATACATAATAACAACCTTGTGTGACCATATGACCCACACTGCGTATCTACGAGCCTCTACTAGAGTACTAGACATATGGACGGGATAGGACCCCGTCGTGCCCAAAACATACATATACATATATACCAAAAGAATAATCAATGGCACCTCCGGAAAATGGAGTGCTCTTCAAATCAGCTAATAGCTCCTACGAGTCTGGGTCGCCTCCCTGTCTACCTGTGGGCATGAACACAGCGTCCAAATAAAACAGACGTCAGTACGAACATTGTACTGAGTATGTAAGGCATAAACAATAATGAAACATCAATGAAATGAGGAGCAATCTGTAACTGACTGTGAATCATAAAAGAAATAATGCATAATGTTTTATTCATAATCGTCATCATCATCTCATGTATGCATAGATATATATAAGCTGCCCGACCATATAGGTACGGTGTGATAATCAATAACATTAGCCTGCGTCCAGGCCTCCCGCGTCCGGGGTACCATCTCATGCCGCCTACTAGTGGTGTCTGCCCATGCCATCTGGCCATGGTGTATACGCTGCCCGCCTTAGCGGTGACTGCCCGGCCATATAGGCGCGGTGTTATATCAGCATCATAATATGTTCATCATAATATGCTCATCATAATACATGCATAAAGACTCAACAACTATACTTTATCGGGGTGACGTAAGGTCGTGATCCCCCGATTTCATTATGGGGCGTTCATTAACATTCTGCCTCACCTTGAAGGAATTAGCATATAAGGTGAGTGTATACAATAACAACATCAATGGGTTATAGGTAGCATCATTAGCTTTATAGGATCCTCATATCATGGATTCTAGATTCTTTAGACTCAAACTTATCATCATCGTTATCGTACTCATAGTGTATCTCTTATTTCATATGGCTATTCATGAACAAGGGCTCTTAGTTTTCTTGAAGATAGGAAATTCATGAAGAAGGAGGAAATTCATGTCATAAGATTCATGCCTTAGAAAGAAAGGTCTAGCCTCACATACCTTTTGCGTATAACTAATCTATCGCTTGCTTGCTCTCCTTTAATGCCACGTTTCTACCTTCAAGAGAAGTCGCATGAACGTTAGCTAATCAACTATAAGAACGTGTTACTATTTCTAGGAAAAATTGGGCAGCATTTCCTTTGTTTCTACAACTTTTCCCATATTCTATATCAACTCCCAAACGTTCATAACAATATTCACAATATCACAAACAACAATTCATCTACATTTCCCACAATTCACCATTTTCCTTCAACTTCTCCACAATTATGGTTATAGCTCACTATTGCGTTTTCTCATATATAATACTTATTCCATGGTATAAATGTCATTCATAACCTATTTACAATCACACTTCATCAATGATCATGACTCAATCCTAACCACTACTCAACAATGACACTATTCACTCATTTGTGACCCATTTTATATGTCTTTCTACAATCCATGTGTTTCAACTTCTCAATATCTTAAACATCATGAAAATATCATAAAACTTACCTTAGATATTGTAGGAACAAGCCTTGAGTAGTAATACTCTTCTTGCACCAAAAACCCTAACTCACTTCCTTTGAAATTTCTTGGCTTAGATGACTTTAATGGGTTTCATACTCTTGATTCTTGTTGGTTTGATGAAGTTGATCATGGTTTTCCTTTGATTTCTTATGGATGAATGTTGAAGAGTGTTCTAGAGTTTTCTTGAAGTGTTGAGAAGTGAAATGAAGTGAAATGAAATGAAAGAGAGGTCCTTATATTAATTCATGAAATCAGTCCCGACCACAATATACGGACCAACATACGGTCCGTACAATTTATACGGGCAGTATGTTTGGCTGTATGTTTGGTCCAGTGAGTGATGGAATTCTGGCCTAATTATATGGCCAGACATACGGCCAGTATAAATTATACGGCCAGTATGTTGGGCCGTATAATGCCCAGTTCATCCGAACTCCGTCTCGTCGACTCGTTTGATCTCCAATCCTTATGGAACCTTCTTGACACTTGTTTAACACCTCAATACCAATCTAAGGGACGTTATCACTCGTCTCTAAAGCGTTTTTACGCCATTGCTAACTTGTCGCTTATAATTCTTACCCGACACATAACATATCCTTTACTTTCCTTAACAACCTTCTTCCCTTACGTCAAATATCTTTGAATCTCGATTAGGGTCATCAAATTCTACTTCTTACTTATCAAATCATCATATAAGTCGGGATCTTCACTAGCCTATTCACTGTACGTTAACGGGAAATTTTCCAAGGTGTAACAAAAACCATATGTTCCCCTGCCTGGATTGCCCTAGATGCTCCATCTGTGCTACACGGAATCCAACCTTGTGGTGGTGGTTTCCATATTACTTTAGTGACCCTTAATCTTTGTTTATATCCCTCTAGTAGCAGAATCATGTCATTCCAATTATGAGGAATTTGCTTGATAAAAAGATCTGTGTATTGAACCAACCTCTGAATAGTAGAGAAAATTTGATATATATATATATATATATATATATCTACCCATTGATCTCTGTTCTACATGTTTCAAGGCGTTTCTTCTCTTCCATATTTCTCAAACTACAATAGCAGGCACAGTATGAAATATTGGCTTAAGTCTCTGTGCCAAAGGGGTTGTCCACCATTTCACTATGATTTGTTGTAATTGTAGTCCTTTAATATTCAGACCTGCAAAAGAAGAAAAATAGGATCAAGTCCTGTTAGCAAAAAGATGTTGAATTGTCTCCTCCTTAGGACTTGAACAACACCAACATATAGATGCCAAATTTATATTCATCTTCTTCAACACCTCATCCAATGGTAATTTAAATTTCCAACATCTCCATACGAAGAAGGAAATTTTGAATGGCAATCCCTTTATCCACATATACTTAAATATTTTCTGTTCTTGTCCTCTCAGCCTTAAATAATCCCATGCAGATCTTATTGAGCAGTCTCCCTTATTGTCAAGTATCCACCATGGTGTATCAAGTCCCTTATCATTAGCTGGAGGTGTGATAGTACTAATAATATGTAGTACTATATCCCCTGGAGAATTGCTGCCAACCTCTGTGTATCCCATCACCCATTTTCAACCAACTCATTCACATTCTGCACATTGTCATCATAGTAACCCTCTCCTGTGGCATAGTATAGGGCACCCAATCCAAGTCCAATTATCAAACAAAAATTGTGCATCACCCATTTTTGTTTGCCACCAAATGTGATGTTCAATTAAATATGCCTGTCCTGTATATCTTCTTCCAAGCTTGTGTTCCATACTTCTACTGTGTTATCACTGCATTTACTTTCTTGCAGTATTTATTACTCATGTAAGCCCTCCATAAGGTAGGTGAAGTTCTAAATTTCCACCAAATTTTACAGTATAGTGCCATAGACACATCATGCATTGATCTAAATCCCAAACCACACTCCTTCTCAGGTAGACACAAATGTAACCATGTAACCCAACGTCTGCTTTTCCCCCCTACAGTATTACTCCAGAAAAATTGTGCAAAAATCTTATGCATTTGTTTAATGACTCCATCTGGTGGATTATCTGCAGAAAATAAATGAATAGGTAAACCTTGTAACACATGTTTAATCAGTATTTCCCTTCCCCCAAATGATAGCATCTTTCCTTTCCATGCTTGTAGTTTATTCGTGATCTTCATCAAGATTGGATTATAATAATCCTTTCTTCTACTACTATAAAATATAGGGGATCCCAAATATGTAAATGGGAATTGTTTCCTTCCTATACCAGTAGCAACTTCAACCATAGCCTTGATACCCCCAGTAACATTATAATGGAGATACACTGCACTTTTCTCTTTATTAATTTTTTGCCCAGATGCCTGTTCATATTTCTTCAACCTTTTTTTTTTTAATTAAAACCACCAAGCAGATTGCCTGATAGTGTTTTATTAAAAACTCAAGTTCTATACAAAAGCTAAAATACAGAAAATAAAGGAATATAATACATGAAACCAAACTAAAGGAAAGCTAAAATATTGTCCATTGCAAATCCTTTGGCCTTGACTTGATACCATGTTGACACCTCAAGCTCTCACCAGGTGCTATGGATCCACAGTCCATTGAATTAAACTTCAGGCCTCAAGGATGGAATAGAATTCCTTCAGAAAGTTCCTCATGTTCAGCTATTTTTGTGTTTGATCCAGGCCTATGTGGTGTTGACCTTTTCCTTCAAGAATGATTGTATAAAAGGATCCTTTGGAGAAGTGACAACAGAATGAGCATGTAATCACACTAATACCACTGTTGTAACCTGTCCAAAAGTACTTATATTCATTCTGCTAAATCTGTTCTAGGCCTGAGTACTGCAGTTTTGACATACTACAGAATCCTCATTGCATATGTTAATCTCCTGGAATCTGATGATCTTTGGCTTGTCTGATTCTGATGCATGGTATCTGTGCTTTTTCAGTATTCAAATCTGCTTTGCTTGCCTTGGAAGTGATTGGTAGCTATTGAACTGATGTTCACCTGCAAAATCAAAAACAAAGTTAGTCAAAAAATCTGCCAATCCATTTCCTTCCCTCAGTACATGCTCCACTCTCACTTTCTTATCCCTCCTCAACCTTGTAATATCCTTTATGATCAAAGAGATACTCCATGGCACTTCCCATTGTCCTGTCAAGATCATTTTAAGAGTCATTGAATCAGTCTCCAAGATTACAGGCAATAGATCATTTGTTACACAGTATTTAAACCCCTCCTGTAATGCCATTGCTTCAGCAACTAAATTTGATCAATCTGATATTCTTCTAGCTGCAGCATGCACTAGGTCTCCCTCATAGTTCCTAATACAAAATGCCACTGAGCTTGGCCATGGATTGCCTCTAGAAGCACCATCTGAGTTACACTTAAACCACCCTTGCATAGGCAAATTCCATCTCACTATCTTGCTCACTAGATGTGGTCTGTATGTTTCAATCATCGGCATAATTTGTTGAAGAGACTTTGGTACTTGCATTCTTGGATGTCTAACTCTGCACATCTGATGTATGGTCAAATTTATTTCATATATTGATTGTCATCTTCCCTCCATGAACCATTTGCCACACTGTGATCACTCGAATGGCTCTAATAATATATTTGAACTTAGATGAAAAATCAGCATTCCACCAGACCTGTATCACTTGTTTCACCTGAAGCAAAGTTGTTGTAATTCCTACAGCAGCTTTAACATATCTCCAAACCTGTGAAGCAATTTTCCCTATGACAAATAGATGATCTACAGTTTCACATTGTTTAGGATCACAACAATATCATTTTCCTTCTGTGTCAATCCCAATCCTTCTCACTATATCCCCTACTGGTAGTTTGCATTTCCACAATCTCCAGAAAAAGAATGAGATTTTGAAAGGCAAACCTGGTATCCACATGTTTTTGTATATATCAGACTTCCCAGCTTTCCTTCTTAAGAGCTCCCATGCACTTCCAACTGTAAATTTACCAGATGTTGTCATTATCCACCTTGGTTTATCCCATTCTTCTGTAGATTCATGAAAGTCTAATTCTTCCAGTATATGATCAACAATATCAATAGGAAAAAGCTGTTGTAGTTTACTCATGTTCCACTCATCCTGATTTCTCAATTCCTTGACATCTTGTACTGTTTCATCCACAACAAAATCATCAGGAACAAAGTAGTATAAAGCTCCAAGTTTTGTCCAATTATCAAAACAGATATTAGCAGTTCCACTACTTAGCTCCCACCACATTTCATGCTCCATGTTGTCTCTAGCTTCTAACATCATTTTCCAGACCTGAAAGCCTCCTTTCCAAGGCACATACTGAGGGTAGTGCCTTTTACAATACTTGTTCCACATATAATTTTACCATAGAGTATTTGTAGTTCTAAATTTCCACCAGAGTTTAGCACATAATGCTTTAGAAACATCAAATAAGGATCTGAAGCCAACTTCACCTTCCTCCTTTGGCAAGCACAGATTCATCCATGAAGACCAATGTCTTCTTCTTCCTTCTTCACTATTATTCCAGAAAAATCTTGCAAACACCCTATGCAGATCATATATAACACCCTTTGGAGGTCTGATAGCTGAGAGTAGGTGAATTGGCATACTCAGTAAAACACTGTTGATCAAAACAGCTTTTCCTCCAAAAGATAAAAGTCTTCCTTTCCAAGCTGCCAGTTTGTCCTTCACTTTTTTGATCAAATCACTATAATCAGCCTTTCTCTTTCTTGCATGTGTGATTGGGCAACCTAAGTATGTGAAAGGGAAAGATCCTCTAGTAAAACCAGTAATAGCCTCCACCTGCTGCACTATCACATTTGCAACTTTACTATGCATGTAGAAGGAACTTTTTCCTTTGTTGATAAGCTGCCCTGACATCTACTCATACTCCTGTAATATTCCCATGATCAGCTGCAATGAAGTAGCATCCGCAGATGAGAATATAATAGTATCATCTGCATAAGAAAGATGATTCAAATTAGCACTCCATTTAGGCATTCCATATCTTCTAAAGCCATTGTCCTCAAATAAAGAGTTCAATGCTCTAGACAGCACTTCTGCAGACAAAATAAACAAAGCAGGAGAGAGTGGATCTCCTTGCTTAACACCTCTTGTTGAATGGAAAAATCCAGAAGCCTGTCCATTGAATAGAAATGAGTACCAATTGTTTGCTATAAATCTCCATATCATATCTATAAATACTTCTGCAAATCCCATCTTCCTCAGGACTCTTGCCAAAAAATCCCATGATACTCTATCATAGGCCTTAGCCTTATCCAATTTAAGCACCACATTAGCTGGTTTTCCCCTAAGTCTTATATCTGAAACCACCTCTTGAGTTAACAGTACATTCTCAATGATACATCTTCCCTTTACAAAACCAGACTGATTAGCAAATATCAAAGAAGGCAAAACATTTTCAAGTTTATTTTGCACCACTCTAGAGATCACTTTATTTATAAACTTACTAAGACTTATGGGCCTCATATCTGCAAAGGACTCAACATTATTCTTCTTTGGGATCAGAACCAGATTTGTATGAGTTATGGACTTTGGCAAAGTATGTCCTTTAAAGAAAACCTTCACTACATTATACACATCAGCTCCCACAATTTCCCAGCATACTTGATAAAATGCTCCTATCATACCATCTGGACCACCTGAGCTATCTCCTGATAGATCAAAAACTGCATTCTTAACATCTTCTAGAGTTGGCATGCTGGTAAGTATTTGATTTTTCTCCTGAGTAACCATATTAGGAACATGTTGCAGCAATGAGAAATTTGAGGAGATATCCTCCTGTGTAAACTGATGATGACAAAATTGAGTTGCTTCCTCAGCTAGAGCATCTTCCCCCTCAATTCAACTTCCATCTTACTTTTTCATCCGTTTGACCTGCAATCTCTTCCTCCTACCATTTACCATATTGTGGGAAAACCTTGTATTTCTATCCCCCTCAGAAAAGCAAGTAAAATGAGATTTCTGTCTCCAGAACTCCTTCTCATAATGCATATACTTCTTCAATTCTGCTTGTGCTAGTTGGAGAACCATCCTGTTTGCAGGAGAAGGATCATCTTCAAAAAGTTGTTCTTTAACTCTCACAATATCTTCCCTTGCTACAAGTTGCTTGACGATATCCCCAAAGGTAGCTTTACTCCATTCTGATAAAACAGACTTAACTTTTTTAAGCTTCAGTTTAAAAGTAATGAGTTCATCTGCTTCAAAATTAGTATTCCACCCTTGATTCACAACCTCTAAGAAGGATTCATGTCCTATCCAAAACTTTAGAAATCTGAAAGGATTCCTTACATGTTGAGATGAATTTCCACAAGTAAGTAGAAAAGGAGCATGATCAGAACCAGTTCTAGATAAATGTTCAACTTCCATGTGACCAAACCAATCATGTAGTTTTGAGTTAGTGAGCATTCTGTCCAACCTTTTAAAAATACAATCTCTACCAGCTCTACCATTCCACCATGTGAATAAGCTCCCTTTAAAAGAAACTTCAAATAGTTCACTTAAGTTCACACAGAATGCAAAATCTTCATACTCATCTGGATAAACTGGCAGACCCCCTATTTTCTCATCTTCATGCATAATGACATTGAAATCCCCTCCCACAAGCCAGGGCACTTCCATTTGATCAGCCAGGTTATACAAGTTATCCCAAAGACTAATTCTTTCCAATGCTTCACACTTTGCATAAATCATAGTAGTCATAAGAATGTTATTATCCTCCTGAAAATTTAGCTTAACTGTAATCTGTTGATCTGTATCCTGAATCACCTCTATATTTATATTATCATTTATAAAGAACCAAATTTTACCATTGCAGTTATGATGTGCATACCTCATTCCCAATCTCCTTCTAAATCCTTGAATGTTTCTAACATGCTGAAATGGTTCCATCAAAGCAATAATGGAGAATTTATGATGCCTATGTAACATTTGCACTCTATGAAAAGCTTGCTGTGAATTCACAGACCTGATATTCCAAAATAGAGTCTTCATAGAGATTTATTGACATTTTTCACAGCTCTATTTGGCAATATTCTTATAGGCTGAATATCCACTACACTTTGTTGTTTGCCCTTCTTACTCCCTTTCTGCATGGACTTTGGAGAAATATCAGCTTCCTTAGCTACCTGATTAAACACCTGCTCTATGGATTTCTCATCTACCCCATCTTTAGCACTACTACTTATATGAAGCTGTTCAGGTACTACCATATCTGATAGATTATGGGACACTACATCATGCAGTTCCTTAAAAGGAAAAGGTTTCTTCAGGGGTCGAATTTGTTGATCTTGACCATTTTCCATCAGATCCACATGCAAATCATCAGGCTCCTCCCTTTCAGGTAGGTAGGATCCCACTCCATCATGATTTATAGAAAAATTCAAATGATCCTCCTGTCTGAGCACAATTGGAATAGGAAATTCCTTCTGAGTATGCTCCTGATTAAAGACTATGTTGCTTAGCTCATGATCCTGAGCTAACTTGTCCACACAATCATTTAATTTCTGCTTCTCTCCATCCTCTACATGTTCCTGGCTATCTGCTACTTTGTCTCCTCCATCAGCTTGAGAGTCATCTAAATTGTTAGTCTTTTATTCAGGACCCTTATAAATAACTATCTCAGAACCTGCACTATCTTCTACTTGTTCTTGAATATCTACTACTTTGCCTCCTCCATCAGTAAATGTCTCTTGGGGATCATCTACATTGTTAATCTTTTCTTCAGGACCCTTGTAAATAACTATCTCAGTACACACACTTTCCTTCAC
Source organism: Lycium barbarum (assembly GCF_019175385.1). Lineage (NCBI taxonomy): Eukaryota > Viridiplantae > Streptophyta > Magnoliopsida > Solanales > Solanaceae > Lycium > Lycium barbarum. The sequence continues at coordinate 35,872,245 of NC_083344.1, forward strand.
ATTCTCAGCCTGCATTCCAATATGTCCTTCTTCCCTAGTTACTTTCAAACTTTCATCAGATTTGTCAACATCTTCTGCCTCCTTGATTAAAACATCTGGCTCTTTGGGTGTCCCTACTGAGTCAGTAGGAGCCAAATACTTTGTGTTATCATTATCCACCCCTTCTTCGGCATTGTCATTCAATACTTCAAAATTATTTTGAAGTGGAACTCCTTCTGGGTGCTTGTCTTTCCCTGCATGACCCTCCTCTTTCCTCTTATTTCCTATGTTAGTAGCATTTGGATAAGTAGCAACTTTTCCACTAGACAACACCTTTGGCAAATTGTCACGACCCATCCCCGTAGGCCGTGACTAGTGCCGAACTGGGCACCCCTACGCGCTCATTTACCAGATTCAGCATACAGACGACTCGTATATAAATGAATATCAGACGTGGCTCCACACTGGTGCCTACAACCATATATACTGCATAGAAGCCGGCAAGGCTATCATGCTATACATAACGTACCAAAGCATACATACACGCAGCCGATAGGGCTGCCACGGCGGATGGGCCGCCCAAACACAATTCACACAACGCGTCCAAACAAAACAGTACATTACCCACGTCTATGTCTACAGACCTCTAATACGGAACAACAGAATCAGATGGCGGGACAGGGCCCCGCCGTACCCTGAATAAACATAAACATATACATCGGAAGAGTATGTACCCAAAATGTCGGCTCCGGAACAAAGGGAGCACTCCGAACCGCAGAATGGAAGTCCTACGCCAGTGGGTCACCAAAACGTGAGTCTGTACCTGCGGGCATGAAACGCAGCCCCCGAAGAAAGGGGGTCAGTACGAAGGATGTACTGAGTATGCAAAGCATGAAGTACAGAAAACGAAGTCATAACCGAAGTACCATGTACAGAAGGTGAGCACAATAACCAGAATACCAAAGTGTTGCATCTGTCGTACAAATCATACATAAGAGGTTCCGGAAGACAAATACGGCAATCAAAATGCCAAAATGCTTTGCTTTCTTTTGAAGAACATTTCCGTCTCATACACACAGAAAATCAAACACACAATTACCGCGGCCAAAAGTCCAGCGGTCACTATCATACATACCGCGGCCAATTACCCAGCGGTTAACATCCCAAACCCGACATACCGCGGTCAGGAGTCCAGCAGTCAATGTCGCAGATACCGCGGTCAGGAGTCTAGCGGTCAATGTCGCACATACCGCGGTCAGGGGTCCAGCGGTCAATATCACATAGTGCGCACAATAATATAACAGGCCCGGGACTTGGCGAAAGGGGTAATAACACAATGCACGAGCGGAATCGTAAATAACCATATGCATACAAATCTCTTACCACAACCCAACAGGATAATCAAAACAAACTGTTAGTTCAACACCGGAACAACAGTCAAATATGTTATAACCTCAATGAAATAATTAAACGACCATCTCATAGTAGTTGACGCAATAGTCAAAAGTTTTCTTTGAATACAGCACAAATATATCAAATAAAGCAATATAGGGAGATATCGAAATCCGTGGGCCCACCTTGGTCAAGTTGAGGCGGCGTACCTAAATTGTGGTCATTAGGCCTTATGGGGTCATGTACGAAAGATTCAAGGCCATCCAATTCCGTTTGGGCAGGTATTAGATGTCTACCCAGTTGTTTCAGTAAAACATCAAGTATCTAATTCAATTCTATTGAATGAAAAAAGGCCAAATTCAAGCTCGGATTTCTAGGAGTAGAGTCGTCCCCGAAGCTCGTAACTTAGCCTAACATACCTAGGGCATGCCAAAAGAATGAAAAGCAAAGCCTTACATACCTTAGTTGCGCCTTACGCTCGCTCAAATTCAATTCTCGTTTCGCCCAAAATCTACAAATGGTCATATTTACCAATTGTCATTAGCAAGACTTTTAGCATTCAAATCTTTAATTCATTACTTGTCTACAAAATTTTGGGCAGCATTTCCCCTATAATTTCGCCGCCCCGAGAATATAACTCGGCTCAAAATATCAACACAACACCCATAACAATATCAAAAGCATCAACAGTTACTACAAAACCCATTCTGGCATGAATAGTCTTCCTTTCTTCATAATGCCACAACTTCTACTCCAACTTCATACTTTCAAACTAGGATCAACATTTTCATATTCATCCACAAATTCAAGGTCATTCAAATGCAATTCGGACGCATTTCACATTATTCTACAAAATATACAAAAGTCTTACCAAAACCATAATTTATCCAAAACTTCCAACCTTCGTCATAAGCATTCACAACACATTTTTTTTTATCGTCCAATTTCATCGACAACAATCATAATTTGCACCTTACCACTTTCATTTCCATATTTACATAAACTACAATAAAGTTGCATATTTTCCTACAACAACCTTACAACAAATTTTACATAACAACAAGAACCATTTATCTTCTATTTTCATCACAAGGCTACAACAACACAATTAACATACTAAATAATTTAATTCATATTCCCCCTCCAACTTGATGCACACGGCCAAACACCCATATCCACAACACACAAAATTTTCATACTTTTCATTCATTTCTACATACTATAACATATATAAATCTTCCATAACATAAAAGAAACATAAAATCCTTACCATTTTCCAATAAGTTCTCCTTGCCACCAAAGTCACTTTCTTGCCAAAATAATTATACCACTTTGTAGAGAATCTTGAACTTAGTAGGAATACAAGGAAATTATAATTCTTGAATCAAAGTTGAAGGCTCTAAGATTTTTTTTTCTTTTTCTCTTTCCCTTGCCCTTGGCCGATTGCCTCTCCCTTTTTTTTTTTGTTCTTGTTCTTACTTTTTTTTTCTTGAAGCTTCTAAGGATAAACACACATATATAATGCTCACTTTATTAATTAGTCACATGACCAATTTTCATGGGTTGGGCCAAGCCTTGATGGCCGGCCACCCCCTAAAGTTTGGGCCTAAATTTTTTTCCATTTTGTTGAGCCCAACTCATTAGAAATCTCGTTTTGTAATTTCCGAAACTCATTTCCGAAATTCCAATTTTTTCCCTTGGCCTCCTTCCATATTTTCACATCAATATTTTCCATAAACAACTTATATATTGAACAAAATCAAAATATGGCCTTGTCTTTAGCTTGCCACAATTATTTCAAATTTTTCAAATATGCAAAATTGCGGGATATAACACAAATATTGCTGCACAGGATATCTCCATCTATTATACCTTCCTGGATATTGAAATCCCTTAGATGTTGTTGCCACTGTTTGTTTCTCAATTGTCACTTCCTCACTCATCTTCACTTCTGCCTTTCCTTCATAGACATCCTCTTTCTTTTCTGCCTTCAACTCAGGATGTAACACTCTACATTCTTCCTTTGAATGGCCTTGTAACTTACATTCAGTACAATACTTAGGCAAATGATCATACTGAATCTTTACTTTCATAACATTCACTTCCTTGATTTGGTCATCTTCAATCTCCATCATAACAAACTTAGGAAGATCTAAAAATAAATCCAGTTGCACCTTTACCCTAGCACAATTAGGCTTGGTTTTATTGATAGTAGCCATGTCCAATAACAATGGCTTCCCAACTGCCGATGCTAAGGTAAACAAAGATTCCTTAACAAAGTAAGTAGGCATTAAATAAGAAAAAGATATCCATGCCATTTTAATTGAAGTCTCTTCGTCCACCCTAAAATGGGAATCATATATGAGAGGTCTCATCTGATAAGACTTACCATCCTTAGACTTCAACCAAAAGGCACTCTTAGAAGAGATGTTTATGAAATCTTCCATAAAAAACATCTAATCAAAATATGTCGATCTCTTAGGAATCCAACTTGACCCTTTCCCTTAGCACCACATTGACTTGGAACAATATCTCTCAACTCATCCATTTCTGGCCAGCCATATGAGAACTTACCTACAATAGCATGCTTTAAATTCTCTATTTGCTCCATTCTTGATACTTCTGACGTAGTCCAACGCACCACTGGGATATCATCAACATATTGAACCTCCTTGATAGGTATAGGATCAACAATGGGGTTGGTAGTAGGGGTACATTCATGCACAAGAGTCTGCATGTAGGTTGTAGGGTTTGTATCTTCGACTGATAGAAGCGGGACAATGGGCTGAGAAGCGGGTATTTTCGTGTTGGTAAGGGGAGGGTAGTGATCTAGGTTGGACGTTGATGGAGGCTGGCCAGCCGCCATTGACGGCTGACCAGTGGCCGGAGTGGCCATAGTGTGAAGGTAGGTTTAGATTAGGGTTTGCATCGGAATAGGAGGAGAGAGAAGAGAGCTTGATTTGCACTCGATTGTAGTAGTAACACCGAAAGCATAAAAAAAATAATCTACTTGTCACACCTTCATTACCATTTGTTATTAGAATTCATGTATTTGAAATGAATAGGTTAATCTACTTGTAACGTATTTGTATCTTTTACACTACACAAAATCACAAAAGTTAGGAATGATTTCAAAACTTATAATCCCTTATTTGGATTCTTGATACAAAAGAATCAATCAACTAATCTCCATCTTCTGGGAATGCCAAAATTTCCTTTTTGAAATATGATTAAAAACCCCTAAAAGAAAGTTAAATTTTTTCCATATAACATATTAATATAAGATGCAAATTGGCAAAGGCCATCAATGTTTTTATTTTGCAATTCCGACACCAACAGCTATGATGTTCAAAACATTGTATGTTGTTCCCTAAAATTCTCTTTCGAGAAGCAAGAGGCCTCAAGTCGTGTAATAGTTGCCCGAATGGCTGAATCTAATGATTTTTCAAGTGTCAACCTCTGTAATTAATTTTCAATTTTATCTCAAGCAATAGATAACACATGCAGCTCAGTGAACAGCTTGATGAAAATCAGAAAGAAAACTTTTGCCAATTTTAGGCAGGCACCCTTACACTTCAAAATTTTACTTTGAAATAAAATCTAGACACATGCACAGTTGAAAAATAGGAAAAAAAAAAAAGGTACCCATTACCCCGCTTCTTAGTGGTGAGGAAACTGAGAAGTCAACAATGAAATCCAAAAAAATACCAAAAGCGTATAACAAGCACATAGGAAAATGAAAGATTAAAAAAAACAGAAGATTGAGAAGAACAAATAAGAAGAAGAAAAACTCACCTAAGAGAGAGAGAGAGAAGAGCAACATAGATGAGCGGAATAAGAAGCTTAGAAAGAGAGTGAGAAATAAAAATAAGAACTAAAATTTGCTTGGAAAATACTTACACAGAAGAAGCCAACTTTTCAGGTTAGTCTGGCTACTATCAACGTGGAACTATAATAGAGAGTACTGGTCTTAGTGGAGAACCATAAGAGGGTATAAGATTGAATTGCTACAGGATTACAATGTGGCTTCACTTTTAATTTTTTTACGGAAGTACCACTGGATGGACGACGAAACAAAAGAAGAACCCACTCTTATTATGTCACGACCCAAACTGGAGGGCCTTGATGGACACCTGGCCTTATGCGCCAAGTACCTCTAGACATATATCCATAACGTAATCATAAGAATAAGTGGGTCATTAGAGCCGCCATGAGATAACTTGCTGACTCACAGAAGTAATAGACTGAAATAGGACATGTCTGAAAGGACATAACTATAAAAATAAGCTGGACATACTGTACGGCCAACAAGGGCGTATAACATCTAACTTTACATAACTGTCTACAAGCCTTTACCGGAGTACATGACATAACGTGGTCAGGACAGAGCCCCGCCATACCTATGCAAATGCATATGAACCATGCTGACTCACAGAGCAACTCCGGAATAAGTGGAGTGCAAAAACACAGTCTGCTGAGCTGATATCCTACTGGGAGAACCGTCAACCCGTATATAAAGACCTGCGGGCATGAAACGCAGCGTCCGTAGACAAAAGGACGTCAGTACGAATAATATACCGAGTATGTAAGGCGTGACAATCAACATAATAGAGACATGAAAGTAACATGAGACAGGAGGGAATCAACCTGTACGTCTGAAATGCCGCTGTGGGCCAATGATATGCATAAATATTGTGCATGCATGAATAAGGGTCATACATATATATATATATATATATATATATATGCATTTATAACGCCTGTCAAGCCTCTATGGGCATTCCATCGTATTATGTCGGCCTCTATAGGCATCATCATCATCATAATCATGTGACCAGTTGATCAGGTGGTAGTGCATATATAACGTCACCTTCCCCATACCCCATACATATACATAATACACGTGTATATAATGCTTGAGGCGTCATAGGTCTGTGTGTGTATATATATATATATATATATATATATATATATATATATATATATATATATATATATATATGAATGAAATGCAATGCATAAACATGATAAGAGTACATTCTGAATCTGTCGGAGTGACATAAGATCGTTACACCTCCAAACATCATTATGAGACTGCATTTTCATCAATAAGTGACTCTAAGGATCATACTGAATCTGAAGAAGAACTTACTGAGAATAACCTTTTAGAACACGAATCAACATGGAACATCCCTAGCTACTAAGAATAGAATTATTATGGAGTAGTGTTACGTTTACACTCTGTTCATAAGGATCATGCCAAAAAGAAGGAAAGTTAGCCTTAACGTACCTCAAGACATCCAAGCAATCCAACAATGAGCTTATCATAATTAGCACGCCAACCCTATAACAAAGGAAGGCATACATAACTTAGATGGCACTAGTACATCACGTATATCAAATGATAACTCGATTCTTACGAAGAAACGGGCAGCATTTCCCCTTAGTTTTTAATTACAACAACATAAGCAGCAACCAACAACAACAAATCCATATAGGTTCCTCATATTCACTTCGACAACCAACAAGGTTATACCTCAAACAATCTCCAAATGTACCAATATAAGATTATGATATACACTTCCTTTCATCTTATCTGTTGAATTACAATCTCAACAACATCTTAAAAACATCAAACATTACCCATAAACATGGAAATCATCTCAATAACACATCATCAATATGATCAAAACAATCCATGAACTCAATATAGTCTCTAACTCACATTTGAACTTCTTTCCATACTTTTACCCTTCAATTAAGTTGTTTAAAGGCTAAATAATACCATAGACATGAAGATGAGATAATAACTTACCTTAGCAACTCAAGAACATCTCAACTCAGATGTTACTTCACTCCTAAGTTCTCTCTAAAGCTGCCACAAGAAGCAATATACACTTTCAATATACACACACAAGTCTTAGGTGTCAAACCCTCACTTTGATTCTTGATTTCTCTTGGGGGGTGATAGGATATGTTTGGGAGAGGCTTTTAGAACTTAAATGGACTTAGGGATATGTTAAAATGAAAAGGGAAGGGGCTGAAGTCGAGATATATCAGAAAAAAGAGCTGCACAACCACAAAAATACGGCCAGGTATACTGGCTATATAAATACGGTCCGTATCATTAATCGCACAATTTTATACGGGCCGTAACTTTCACCGTATTTCTCTGATTTGCAATATGTCAGTTGCATTGGAAAGAAGACTCTTTGAACTTGATTTTAAATAGGTTATGCATTCCATAACTCCTCATATGCTAAGAGATATACCTCCCTCAATTTGGACCGAAAATCCTATCCAGAATTCTGCCAAGTTTACCCAAAGTTTTGACAAACTTAATTTCTTCGATTTGCTTGATCCCGGAACCTTTAGATACTTTCTTAACACTTGTTAAAAGTCTTCCTTAACCTTATAAAAGTTCCATGGCCTCTTCGGCTTATGTTAGTTTACCTTTGACACTACCGACGTGAAAATTTGCGAGGTGTAACATCATATATATACGGTCCGTATATATGGACAATTTTTTCCAACTTAAGTTCTGCCTCCTCTACATCCATAAATACGGTCAGTATTGTTACACCTCAAAAATTTTTGCATCGTTTGCGTCGTAAGTAAACTAACGTAAGCTCGGAGAGGTCATGGAACCCTTTAAGGTTAAGTAATACTTTTAACAAGTGCTAAGAAAGTGTCTAAAGGTTTTGGGATCAAGTGAATCGAAAAATTAAGTTTGTCGAAAATTTGGGAAAACTTGGCAGAATTTTGGACAGGAATTTTTTGTCCAACTTGAGAGAGGTATATCTCCTAGTTTATAAGGACTTATGGAATGTATAATCTATGTAAATTCAAGTTCAGCGAGTCTTCTTTCCAATGCAATTGACAGATCGCAATTCTGAGAAGTATGGGATGAAGTACGGCCCATACAAAAATGCATGTCCCGTACATTTTGGATGTACTTTACAAGAAATTTCCAGAAAGTTGAAAATTTTTACCTTCCAAGTACGGGCTGGAAAGTATTGGACGTACTTTAAAGTATGGCCCTTACTTGTTGGTCGTACTTTGCCCCAATTTTCCAGAAAATTAAAAGTTGGTGGTTCTGGCCTATAAATAAATTTTTCCCTCATTTAGTCATCAAGATAGATCCCTAATGACCCTAGAAGCTCTCTCAAACACCCCAAACCATCCCAAGCCATCACAAGAGAAGATCAAGCACTAAATCCTTAACTAATTCCTAGAAAGTGATTGTTCTTGGCTCTACATAGAGTTGTGGTGAACTTGGTCTTTAAACAAGTTGTGTAAGTTGAAGTTCTTCGAGTATAAGGTATGTTCTTCATCTTATTTCTTATGTTGAGTCGATTTGAAGGTTAAACAAGTCTTGTAAGTGGAGAGAGATATGGAGAAAGAAGTTATAAGTGTGTGTTGTAATTGATGGCTATGGATTGAATTTGAAAAGAATTTTTGGATGGATTTGAGTCTAATTTGAATGTAATTTCTTAGGTATGATATTGTTGATGTTTTTATTGAGGTTTGGGAGTTATTTTGGAGTTTGATAGAAGTAGGTGATACAGGGGAAATGCTACCCAAAAATTGCTAGCATACCTAATAGTTCATTTTGATCTTATGAGTATTTCAATGACTTAATCTTAGTGTGAATCATCTTGAATGTAGATTTCCAAACTCAGGAGGATAGACGTTGAGTGGTTAAGTAGGCGACGAGGTATGTTAAGGCTATCCCTTTTTTTCTGTTTGGCATGATCCTTGTGAACCAAATGTATACGTAACTTTAATCCATAATGACTCTACTCTTAGAGTTAGGGATGATCCTTTTTATTCACGTTCCATAATGTTATCCTCAGAAAGTCTTTCTTTAGATCCAGTATGGTCTTTAGAGTCACTTATACTCTTATCATGTTTATGCATTGTATTGTATTGCATATATATATATATATATATATATATATATATATATATATATATATATATAGCATATACAAACCCGAGACTGCTCAGGCGCTATATGCGCGTATATTATGTATTATATATATATGGGATATGGGGAAGGTGACGATGTTATATACGCACTACCACCTGATCAGCTGGTCATATGATGATACGATAATGATGATGATGCCCGATACGATACGATATGATAGGATGCCCACAGAGGCTTGATAGGCGTTATATACGCATATGTATGACCTCATGCATGCATGCACAGTATTTATGCATATCATTATCCCTCAGAGATAGTACAGATGCACAGGATTATTCTCTTTCATGTTCCATGTTACTCTCATGTCTCTATCATGCTGTTTTCATGCCTTACATACTCAGTACATTGTCCGTACTGACGTCCCTTTGTTGGGGGCGCTGCCTTTCAAGCCTGCAGGTCTTGATATACAGGTTGACGGCTCTTCCATTAGGATATCAGCTCAGCAGACAGTGTTGTGGCACTCCACTTGCTCCGGAGTTGCTCTGTGAGTCAGCATGGTTGCATATGTATTTGCATGTGGGGTCCTGTTCCGTCCTTATTATGTGATGCACTCCAGTAGAGGCTTGTAGACAGATATGCACAATTAGATGTCTTATGGCCATCTTGGTCTATATGTTGTTGTGTCATTACTATGGATAGCCTTGCTGGAAGATATATCTTTTGGGCTTGTGACCCTTACAACTTATGATAGTTAAATAGTTATCATTATGGCCCACTCAGGTATGATTATATGATGAGATGCATGTATGTTTTGTGGAGCTCGGTAGGCTAGATCCGGGTGCCCGTCATAGCCCCCTGGTTGGGTCGTGACAAGTATGTCAAAATACGGTCTGTATATCCAAAAATACAGTTCGTATATATGCATCCTAAGACAGAACTTCGACGCAACGTATTCTCTTCGATTCACTTATTCTCTAATCCTTCCATAAGTTACTAAATATGAACTTAAACCCTTGTAGACATAAGATAGGCATATCTAATCTCGTATGACCTTGAAAATAACTCCGGTATCTAAGACTACGACCACTAACATACGACGAATCTCAATGTACAAAACTACGAGGTGTAACATATTATATAGTTAAAACTAACAGCACTAAGTAGGTGCTATAGTGCTACTACAAACAAAAGGAACCGACTTCTTCGATTGTCGAGCCAGAATACTACTCCTTCTGTCCTAATTTATGCAGCACCTTTCTAACTTCGAGATTCAAACAAGTCTTTCTTTGACCGTAATTTTTTAAATTGTCAATTATTGTGACTTATAGTACTTTTTACATAGTTTCCAAATATGTAAATATTATTTCAAAAAACTTGAAAGATTCCATGCTCGAATTCACGGTCAAAATTAAACTGTATGACTCTCGAAATTTGAATTGTGTCACATAAATTGGGACATATGGAGTATTTATCTTCCATCACCTGCAACAAAGCATACCTTAGTTGAAAAGAATTCACACATTCCTCTTATATGTTTCCATATTCCATTTCCAACTAGTATTGTAACATTAATAGTGCACTATTCATTTTTTTAACAACACTTTCTGGAGTCAATTCCTTATATGATCACTCAACTTAAGGAAATTACCTATTAAAGTCATTTATCTTTTCTTTGTTCCTCATATGGTCATTGAAGTTTATGCATTTGCCTTCTAAAGTAACAAGGGTCAAAAGTTACTTTAAAAATAAAAGAAAAAGGGCCAAAGTAATCCCTTAAGTTTGGACTTTGAGTTAAAACATCCCTTATTTTTTTAACACCGAAAAATAATAGTCCTCCAACTATTTTTCACTTTCTTACTTTGTAAATTAGATTGTGTTTGTCATATAGGTAAGTTCATAATATAGATTATAAAAGTTTTAAAAAAATCATAATGTTTAAAAGTAAAAGGAAATGAAGAGTGTTAACGTAGAGCGTAAAATAGGTACTAAAATGTTTAAACGAGATAAAGGGAGGAACAACTATTGTTCGAAGTTGCGAGAGCTATTTAATTTTTTTTTTAGCAGGGTTGTAGTAGGGAAATAATTTTCACCCAAATGATATTATAAGATTGACAAAAATAATATTTGAAGTACACAATGATGATATAGAATCTCCTTATTTCATGTGATATAGAATGACTTATATTATTATGATGATATCCTTCTATATGCATCTATGTGTTTTTCTTTACAAAACCGCTTTATGATTAATTTTTACATATGATTTTTTTCCTATTAGGACCTAATTTTTTTGTTTGAAGGAATTCATCGTCTTCCCTATTAATTATGAACGTCCAGGCAATCATTTCTACTGTAGAAGAAACTAACACCTAGTTTAAACTATTTTATCAAAATAAAGATTACTCATAAAATGAATAAATAGAAAACATTATTTTATTGTTGAACTCCTAAATTTCCAAGCAACAGAGTACATATAGGCTATTTCGCATTCTTTTTTTAGTAGTGATAAAATGAAAAAAAAAAAAAAAACCTTTTCATTTCTAAAGTTATTAGTCACAACTTTTTGTGTGTTTCGTTACTTTTAATATCACAATTAGAGTTGAACTAAAATTTTACTATTTTGTATCATTAAAAGGTTCTTAGTTTTTTATGTTAAAGAATAAGAACTATTTTAGTTGAAAATGCAAACATAAGGTACTACTTTGATCCTTTTTCTTTTATTTGTAAAGTGACTTTTAGCCCTTGTTATTTTGTAAGACAAATGTATAAAATTCAATAACCATATGAGGAACAAAGGATAGATAAATGACTTTACTAGATAATTTGCTTAAGTTGAGTGACCATTTGAGGAATTGACTCAACTTTCTGTAATCACCTTTTTTCGAAATGCCTCTTCTTTCACATTGTTTCTTCATAACCACTTCATGAGTACATTCTCTTTTTGTATCCTTGTTCTCTTTATTCCTAAACCTACCATCTTCTTGTCCAATAATGTGACATTGTCCAAATTTATTAGATTTAAAAAAAAAATTATAGATAAGGAAAATGTAAGAAAGCATATCAATAAAGAATGCTCCGAAAATTACGGATTCATGAGAAGCAATGGATAACAATATTACCAATCTCGATACTTCAGCCAAATAAAGCATGTTAGAGGTGTTGCCTATCTTCCATTACCTGGAAAGAATAATTTTTTACATTAGATAGGATTCTACAAACATCAAAATAATAATATTTAAATTAAATTCCCCCAAAAATATACAAACGCAAGAATCAAAATGTTGGAATTGCATGTGCAACTATTAATGTTACTTTACGGCATGGTATTAAGGTACTGGGATTCGTGAGTACATCGAAGTAAAGAAAATTGGATGTCGGTAATGTAAAAGATACGGAAGACAAAACATAGAATCAACAAAGGCTTAAAACAAACACAAAATTCAAACCAATGACCGGTGAAAATAAAGAGCACAAAAGTGAATGGCAAGGAGATAATTGTCACGACCCAACTAGAGGGTCATGACGAGTACCCAGAGCTAGCCTACTGAGCACCATCTAGTGTACTCCTTCTCCTTTAATTTGGTGGACCACATATCTAACTCTCAACTACACCACGTTCATGAAGGTAAATTCTCAAATGAAACTCGTGATACGATAACCATTAATCTCATCTCATTTACTTATTTACATACAAGCCCTCAAGGCTACAAAAATGATATACAAAATGTGCATCAGTGAGATCATGAGTTCTAACTATCCACATATGTCTACGAGCCTCTATCTGGAGTACTGGAAAGCATAAGGACGGGACAGGCCCCCATCATGCCCAAATATATACACAAAAGAAATATACCAGTAGACTGCAACTCCGAAGTAGTGGAGTGCTCCTGAGTCTCCGCTGATAGGGCTCCTAGGGATCAGATCCGTCTCCCTGTCGACCTGCGGGCATGAACGCAGCATCCATCAAAGAAAGGACGTCAGTACGAACAATGTACTGAGTATGTAAAGCATGAATAATAAAATATAAAGAACAACGAGACATGAGATAAAGAGATAATCTGTACATCAAACTGCCTCTTGAGGCGAGAACCATGCATGCTAGCATTTACTTATAAAACATCATAAACATATACATATACATACATATATATATATATATATATATATATATATATATATATATATATATATATATATATATATATATATATATACACATCATTAGCCCGCGTCCGGGGTAACCATCACATGCCGCCCATTAGTGGTTTCATGCTCAGCCAAATAGGCACGGCGTTATCATTATCCATAAGCCGCCCACCGAAGAGGTGTCATGCCCGGCCAACTAGGCACGGTGTAATCATACATATACATATAGCATGCATGAGAGCCCAATCAAAGATACAACTCTATCGGAGTGACATAAGGTCGGTGACCTCCGATTTATATTATGGAATAATCATCATCGCTATATCTCACCCCGAAGGAACAATTCATAAGGTGAGATCAACAACAATAGACAAAATCAAGGAATTCATGAAATAGCTCAATAATCTCATAATGGCATCACAATCATAAGCTTTGGAATTTCTAGCATTAAAATCATCATCATCATGTTCATCATAGAAAACATCTCATCTTTGGCATCATAAAAAGCTTTTAAGAATCATAAACTTCTAACTTTTGGGCATAAGGAAGTTGTGGAAAGTATGGATAGAATCATAACATAGGAATCATGCTTTTGAAAGAAAGGGACTAGCTTTAACATACCTTTATGTCTCCTTAACGACTAAATGTTCTCCTCTAAAGCTCGTGGCTCTACATTCAAGAGAATTCATACTAAAGTTAGGTCATTGAAAACATGCTTAAGTTCAATTTAGAGCAACTAAAGGCTAACGGAATTTGGGCAACATTTCCCCTATTTCACTAACTTTCACCAAATCAGAAAGCAACTCCCACATCATACTATCAACATCCATAATATCATATTTAAGTAATTATATTCAATTTAACATCAACTCCAACCAAATTCCCAAGTTTGCATCGTAGTCATCTTCCTCACTACAACATCCATGGCTTCTCCACTTTAATTCTTTTCCTTTCTAAGGGGTCACTAAACCTTTACATCTGTCCAACCATATAAATAAGATGAAAAATGTTATATCCCATATTTCGCACATTCGGATATTTCAAGGTGGTCGTGGTAGGTTAAGGGAAAGACTATGTTCCAACATTATTTTAATATACAAGTTGTTTATTAGTATAGAAATATTGAGAAAGGTTAAGGGTAAAAAGGGAAATTCACAAAATGGCCCATGGGAAGCGGAAGGCTAGGGGAAAAATGGGGATTTCACAAAATATTCGGGAAGGTTCTTGGAGGGGCCATGTTGGCCGTGTGGCACATGTCATATTTTATTAAATGGGGGCTAATTATAAATATATATGGACTAAGCTTACCTAGCAAGACAAGTTGGCATATTTGATTATTTTTAAGAAACTTCAAGAAAAATAGAGATGGGACATGTGTCCACTCTTCTATTTGTTGGGAGTAATTATAAATATGGACAAGGCTTACATAGCAAGACATGTAACTTGGAAAGAAAAAAAGAAGAGAGAAATATAGTAGGTTCGGCCATGGAAATTGATCAAGAATAATCATTTCTTCTAGCTTCTTTACTAAATGGAAGGCCCTTATTAACATGGAGTAGTTGTTGGAACAAGCAAAGCATTCATTTGGGCAATTCATAAGCTTAGCCGAATGAAGGAGTTAAGTGAAAAAGGTATGTATTCAATCTCCCTTCCCATGTTTTATGGATGATTTGTGAGTGTTGAAGTATGTGGAAATGGATGAAATTCATGAAATATGTATATGTATGGTGTTGGCCGAATAAGAGGGGTGTTGGTAAGATGTGATGAATTAATTTTATTTAGTAGTTTGATTGTTGTGTTGTGGAATCCATAATGTAAAGTGAAGGTTTGGTAGCTTGAAATGAACTTGAAATCTTTTGTGCATTATTGACGAAGTTAATGTGACGTTAGTGTGGTTTCTTATAGTTGTAAGAATAAATTTGATAATGTATGGGCTGTAAATATAATTCATGAATTTGGAAATGAGACATGTGTTGGGAGATTGTAAGTTGGGTCGTTGTGATTGAATTTGAAAGAAGGAAATAGGTTGTTATTGTTCTTGTTGAATTTGGAAGGTGTCGGGTGAAGTAGTGTGTTGATTGAGTCGTTTTGAATGTTATGTGAATTGAATTGAATATAAATGAAATGTCGTTAAATTGTATGACAAAGGTTGTTAATGTTAGAATGCGTCTTGAATTGATTGTTGATGTTGTTGGTATGATTGATGATATTGTTGTTGATAGTTTGGCCGAGTTGAATTCTCGGATTGTTGATTGATGATTTGGGCCGAGTTAGATTCTCGGGGATGGTGTATGTACAGGGGAGATGCTGCCGAAATTTCGGCAGATCATAAGTGAATTTACTTGAAAGATTAAGACAATTATATGGTGATGAATCTAACGATTGTGTCAATCTTCTTGAATGTAGACTAGCGATAGCGAGCTTGGACAATTAAGCGTAGCTAATAGGACGTGGAGCAGGTATGTTAAGGCTCGTCCCTTTCTTTCAAAGGCATGATTCCTAGGTTATGAAATTTATAAATGTTTCCATATCTTCCTTGTCTTCAAAAGTTAGAAGTCTATGGTCCCAAAGCAATGATTGTGTTCCCGATAACCCGTCAATGTTTTCCAAAATGTCCGTATCTTTTCAAAACAAAGGTTTATGGTATTGTAAGCTTTTATGACAAAAACGATGGATATGTTTTACAATGACATTGATGATGTCGAGCATGAGAATATTTCTATGTGACTATGATAAGAATGATTTCATGTTCGAAAGGTACTTGATGTGATTATTGCTTTGATTTTCCAAAAATAGCTTCTGAAAGTTCGTAGAAGGTTCTGTACTTCAAACGCTCATAACTTTCTTATACTAAGTCGAATTGACCCGAAACTTGTTTCTGAGCCTTCAAGTGTCGATTTATGTACGTACCCATCGAGTCTTGGAAATTTGTTCTATGTGCATATGTATATGAAGTGGCGCCTCAAGAGACTTATGATCTTATTCCATGTTCACTTAATGCTGTTATTCGTTGCTAGTCTCATCTTATAATAATTGTTCCTTCAAGGTGAGACAGAGTCGGATGATCATTCCATAATATATTCGGAGGTTACCGACCTTACGTCACTCCGATAGATACATGACTTTTTTTGGGCTCTCCTGCATGCTGTTATATGATATATGTATATGTATATGTATATGGGGTAAGGGGAAAGGTGAGAGAGTTATATACGCGTAGCCACCTGATCAGTTGGTATAATATGATATCGTCCCAGACGCGGGATGCCCGGACGCGGGATATATGGGTAAATGGATCAGGCTGCACGTTCCGCAGCAATATATATATATATATATATATATATATATATATATATATATATATATGGATCGGGTTGCACGTTCCGCAGCAATATATGTATATGGATCGGGCTGCATGTTCCGCAGCAATATAGTATAGTATATGTATATATGGATCGGGCTGCACGTTCCGCAGCACTAAGCACGCATGGTATCCGCCTAAAAGGCACTCAGATGTACAGGTTACTCATTTACCCCATGATATGCTCTATGTTTCCATTCTGTTATTATTCATAAGTACATTCCTTACTATGTTACTATTTATGCCTTACATACTCAGTACATTGCTCATACTGACGTCCCTTCTTGTGGACGCTGCGTTTCATGCCGCGCAGGTACACCCAGATGAGTAGAAGCTATTATAGAAGATATTCCAGCGGAGTTGGAAAGCTCCATTTGCTCTGGAGTGTTGCCGGGTCAGAGTACTATGCTATGATGTCTTGTTCGAAGTTAGAGACTTTGCAGACAGAGTCGTGGGTATAGAATGTCAGTTCTGTAAGCGGCTCCATCAGCTGATGTGTCGTTTTTTGTTATGATATGAACTCCATATGATTACAGATTTTGTTTGAATTGAGAACAACGAAAAGGAATATTTTTTGAAAATTGTACTATGTATTTCATCCTTATTTGATTTAAGAGTCCAAAAAGATTATGTGTGCACTAAGGGTCAAAGGGTTCGCTCGGCCCTAAGTAAGGGTCGGGTGCCCATCACACCCTAGGGAGATTAGGGTGTGACAAAAAACATACCTTATGTTCAAGGAACCTCACCTAGCTCAACCCCCTTAAAGATCAAGTTCATTCCAACTTTGAAAGGAATCAAGAACAATCACTTTTCTTGGATTACCTTGGGGTGTAAATGATGATTCTTTATTTAGATGGTTATGGAAGGGTATGGAGTGGTATGTGTCACGACCCAGCTAGGGGTCGCGACGGGTACCCGGGGCTAGCCACCGAGCACCATTCGTTCTGCTACTCATCTTACTCATTCAATGCTCTTTTATCGATTTATACTTGGGACATAAGAAAAGTCATCTTTTCATTTTGAGAACACAAAAAAATTCTTTTATATGCATAAGCCTCTTGGCCATCAAAATAATATATACATGTACATGAGAGCATCTCGTGAGACCATCTAGCCCACACTGCACATCTACGAACCTCTACTGGAGTACTAAACATAGGGACGGGACAAGACCCCGCCATGCCCAAAAACACATATACATGACTATATACACAAAAGAATAATCAAGCACCTCCGGGACAAGGGAGTGCTTCCAATCAGCTGACAGCTACTACGGGTCTGGATCGAGCTCTCCTGCCTGTCTACCTGTGGGCATGAACACAACGTCCAAAGAAAATGGACGTCAGTACGAACATTGTACTGAGAATGAGAGGCATGAACAATGAAATAAATTAATGATATAGAGAAGATACTCATATGGAACATCGGAATCTAACTGCCAAGTATAAGAAAACAAATCATGTTGTCTTACTCATGCTCATCATCATATCATATCATATATGCATCATGTATAAACTGCCCGTCCATATCGGATCGGTGTGATATTCATAACATGAGCCCGCGTCCAGGCCTCCCACGTCCGAGGTAACATCTCATGCCGCCCACTAATGGTGTCTGCCCATGCCATCTGGCCATGGTGTATCGCATAGCTGCCTTCCTTGGCGGTGACTGCCCGGCTAAATAGGCGCAGTGTAATAGTAGTATCATCATATGCTCATCACAATATGCTTATCTTATCATAATACATACTCTATCGGGGTGACGTAAGGTCGTGATCCCCCGATTGCATTATGGAACAATCATGGACATTCTGCCTCACCTTGAAGGAATTAGCATATAAGGTGAGTGTAAGCGATAAATAACATCATTAGACTTTCTATACTTTAACTCATTACCTTGTGTAGCTAATTATAGACATAGGCTCATGGATAAGAAACAAGTTACGCTATAGGATTCATGCCATTAGAAAGAAGGGACTAGCCTCACATACCTTTGACGTTTAACTAAACTATCGCTCGCTTGTTCTCCTTCGATATCGCGTTTCTACCTTCAAAAGAGGATTCGCATTTACGTTAGTTAATCGACTATAAGAATGCACTACTATTTCTAGAGACAATTGGGCAGCACTTCCTTTGTTTACACTACTTTTCCCATATTTCATGTCAACTTCCAACACCCACAACAACAATTACAATATATCAATCAACAATCATCATTCATATACAATGACCACGATCCACCATTTCTCTTCATTTTTCCCACATTTATGGTTTTGGGTTCACTATCGTATTTTCTCATGTATCACACTTATCTCATGGTTTACATGTAATTTTATAACGTATTCATACTCACAACACACTAACATTCATGATTCAATACAACTACCATTCACTCATGGCACTATTCACTCATTTATGACCCATTTGCTATGCTTTTCTACAATTCGGGTGTCTTAACCTTTCAATACCTTAAACAACATGAAATGGTTATGAAACTTACCTTAGATGATGGTTGAACAAGCTTTGAATGGATTTACTCCTCTAGCACCAAAACCCTACTTCACTCTTTTTTGGAACTTCTTGGTTTGGATGAACTTCACTTGACTTTCACACACTTTGTTTCATGGATTTAATGTTGTTGATCATTGATTTCCTTGTTATTCTTATGGTTGAAGTGTTTGGAGAATTTTCTAGAGAGTTCTTGAGTGGTGTAGATGAGAAAAT
The DNA here is from genome assembly GCF_019175385.1 of Lycium barbarum. Lineage (NCBI taxonomy): Eukaryota > Viridiplantae > Streptophyta > Magnoliopsida > Solanales > Solanaceae > Lycium > Lycium barbarum. Next base: position 35,891,776 of record NC_083344.1, read on the forward strand.
GAAATGAAATGAATGAAAAGGGTCCCTTATAGTAATCACAAAATCTGATTTTTTTTTTTAACAGTAGTCGGGATGCACAGTGGTCGTAAACCCCACTTTACGGGCCGTATTCTGGTTTACGGTCTGTCCTTTGCGACCGTATTTAAGCATATCAAAACCAGAAAGGCATGCTGGAGAACATGGCAGTTTACGACTCAGTTTACGGGCCGTATTTCAATTTACGGTCTGTATTCCAAGTCGTTTTTAACCATTTGAAGCATTTGACAGAAAGTTGAAATTTTTGAAAGGTTGGAGGACGATAGCAGTTTACGGTCCGTAAATCACTTTACGGGCCGTAATCCACTTTACGACTAACTGGATCAAAGTGCCAACCTGCAACTTGTCATTGTACGTTCGCGGGGAAATTTCCGAGGTGTAACAGTATGGAACCTTCAAAAACTCCTTGGAAGTGTATAGGAGGTGAACAAATAAGTGGGAGAAGTTAGAAATGAACTTAGGGTCGTTTGGGATTTAAATGGTAGCATTTTCGCCCCCCGACCAAGTTGGCGAAGAGTATGCGACCTGCTTGCACACTGAGTGTGCAGTCGCACACTCTCCCCACCACTGAGGGGAGGTGCTGGGCAGTGAGCTCTCCCAATTTAGGTAGTTGGCGCATAGTGTGCGGCTCAGCACACTCAGTGTGCAGGCGCACACTGCCCCATTTTTCCCGGTTTTCGCGTAATCGTGCTCTCTTTGATTCATTTGACCTCCAATCCTTATGAAACCTTCTTGGAACTTATATAACACTTCATTAACCATCCAAGGGGCTCTATATCTCTCCCTCAAAGTAATTCTAAGAAAGGCTTTTTCACGACCCGACTAGGGGCCGTGACGGGTACCCGAGGCTAACCACCGAGCACCACTCATTCTATTACTCATCATACTCAAATCGTAAGAAAATCAGTTTTCATTTGAGAACATAAATACTTTTATATACATAAGCCTTTCGGCTATCAAAATGATAATATATATATATATACAACAGTAACATCGTGAGACCATATAACCCACACCTGCGTATCTACGAGCCTCTACTAAAGTGCTAGACATAGGGACGGGATAGGACCCCGTCATGCCCATAATATACATATGTACACAAAAGAATAATCAAAGGCACCTCCGGAACAATGGAGTGCTCTTAAGTCAGCTAACGGCTCCGATGAGTCTGGAGCAAGCTCACCTCCCTGTCTACCTGTGGGCATGAACACATCGTCCAAAGAAAACGGACGTCAGTACGAACATTGTACTGAGTATGTAAGACAAGAATGAAATGAACATAATAGGAGAATCATAAGCCATAGGAGGAAGATATAACCTGCATGAGTTTCATAGGTGAATACATTTCATACATATATCGTTTATTTATATAATCATAGTACATGTGTCATCATAGCGCATATATCATCGCATCATAATCCTCATTGTTAACCCGCGTTCGGGTAACCATCATATGCTGCCCACTAGTGGTGATCATGCCAGGCCCTCTAGGCTCGGTGTAAACATAGAAGCCCGCCTTAGAGGTGACATGCCCGGCCATTTAGGCACGATGGAATCGTGTGCAGCCCGCCTTCGCGGTGACATGCCCGGCCAACTAGGCGCAGTGGAATCGTATCGTCATACAACCAATCATAGACTCATCATTATTACTTATCTCATAGACATATCATGACTTAACATCAGTATACATTTATCATTAAAAACATACATTAGAACTTGAAGGCAACTATGGCTATGTCGGGGTGACATAAGGTCGTGAACCCCCGATTATAGTATGGAGTAATCATCCACATCGTATCTCACCTTGAAGGAACTAACATGTTAAGGTGAGTGTATACAAGGAAAAGAATCAATGAAACCATACCTAGAATCATTAGCTTCATGGACATCTTACTTTACTCTAGGACTCTTTATACTTAACTCATCATCATCATTATCTTGCTCGTCGTATCTCTGTTCTTTACCTCTTGCATATATAGCTCATTACAGTCATGGACTAAGTGTTCCTTTATTTAGGAAGATTATGGAAAATTTAGAAGGTTCATATCATAGGAGTCATGCCTTAGAAAGAAGGGACTAGCCTTACATACCTTGTTCGTTTAACTAATCTATCGCTTGCTTGTTCTCCTTCAATGCCCACATTTCACAATTTCACAATTAGCTAATCGATTACTTAAACGTGCTTACTAAAGCTAAAGAAAATTGGGTAGCATTTCCTTTGTTTATACAACTTTTCCCCATATCATATATCAACTCCCAAACATCCATAACAACATTTACAATATCACAAGCAACAATCATCATTCATCTACATTACCCACATTTCACAATTTCACTCCAATTTCTCCATAGTCATGGTTATAATTCATTATTGCATTTTCTCACATATAATACTTATTCCATGTTCTAAATGTCGTTCACAACATACTTACAATCATAGCATTTCATAATTCACCCCAAACTACTACTCAACAATGACACTATTCACACATTCATGACCCATTTCCTATATCCTTCTACAATCCAAGTGTTTTAACATTTCAACACCTTAAACAATATGGAATGATCATAAAACTCACCTTAGATAATAGAATATTAAGCCTTGAGTGGAAATTCTCTTCTTGCACAAAAACCCTAGCTCACTTCCTTTGGGATTGCTTGGCTTAGATGAACTTTGATATGTTTCCTACACTTAATTTTTGTGGGTTTGGTATAGTTGATCATAGATTTCTCTTGATTTCTTGTGGATGGAGAGTGGAGAGAATTATAGAGAATTCTTGAAGTGTGGAAAGTGGAAAATGAAATGAATTAATGAGAGACGGTCCTTATATCAACACTTAAAACCTGTCCCGACCGGAACATACGGACCAACATACGGTCCGTACATTTTATACGGGCCGTATCTCTGGCCGTATGTTTGGTCCAGTGAGGAGCCTTATTCTGGGCAAGACATACGGCTGGACATACGGTCCGTATGTTTTATACGGCCAGTATGTTTGGCCGTATAATGCCCAGCTCTCTGAAACTCGTTCTCCTCGACTCGTTTGATCTCCAATCCTTACGGAACCTTCTTGACACTTGTTAACACCTCAATACCAATCTAAGGGACATTATCACTCTTCTCCAAGACATCGTTACGCCATCATTAACTCGTCGCTCATAATTCTTACTCGACACGCAACATATCCTTTGCTTTCCTTGACAACCTTCTTCCCTTACGTCAAATGTTTTTGAATCTCGATTAAGATCATCAAATGCTATTTCTTACTTATCAAAACATCGTATACGTCGTGCCCTTAGATAACCTATTCACTGTACGTCGATGGGAAATCTTCCAAGGTGTAACATTTAACTCAAATGATGTGAAATTCTCCCAAACAAGACTCTACCTTAACTTTCTCCGACGAGCTTTCTTCTTTTGCCTCAAATGTCTTTGGAATCTTAATTAGAATTATTAAGTATTCATCCTTACTTGTAGGGACTTCATGTACACTCTAGACTCACGTTAGTCTACTTATCATGCGAATAACATGAATCTCCCCCAAGATGTAACACTCATCCCCCCTTAAGAATGTCACGACCCAGCCCCGTGGGCCGTGACTAGTGCCCTAACTGGACACCCATACAGACTTGATTACCAGATCGACATATCAAAGACTTATTCAAATTTAACATACGTTATTTATACGGATACTGAGAAACAGACGTCATCTTAAGCGGTCACCTATAACAGAAATATCATACCAAAAGTCGGCAGGCTGGCGGAACACACATCGCCCGAATATACATACATATACAAACATGTGGGCCGTTTTGGCTATAATAGCAAACGGGACCGCTTAAGGCACAAATCACAGACATAATCGAACAAACACGACCCATGACCCACATATATGCCTACAGGCCTCTACAAACCATAACATAAACATATGACGGGACAGGGCCCCGCCGTACCCTAAAATAATCATATATACAGAAATATGTATGACAAAAGATATGTACCAAAATATGAGCTCCGGATCAAAGGAGTACTCCAAATAGCAGAATAAGTGTCCTACACTGGCGGGTCACCAGAACGAACGTCTGTACCTGCGGGCATGAAACGGAGCCCCCGAAGAAAGGGGGTCAGTACGAAATATGTCTTGAGTATGTAAAGCATGAAGCACAGTAATCCGAATCATAACTGAAGTGAGGAGTACAGAAAATGGATACAGAATTAGTATATCAAAACCTGTGCTGAAAATATAAATAATGCAAATAAAAATCATGCATAGGGCTCAAGAACGTGGTCGCCACTCCGACGCTGGCGCCACAACACATCATACTCCCTAAGGTTTCAAATCTCCGTACAATTCCCGAACCTATCATATCATCATAACATATCACAACATCAGAACACATCATATGCCATATCACATCATAACGCCGTATATAAGCGGTACCCAGCCCTATGGCGAGGTCTCGGGAACCGTAACACCTCATACTGCCGAATATAACATAGTGCGCACGATCACAAAACCGGCCCGGGATCCGGCGAACGATATCATAGTAGTATGCACGAGCGGAGTAGTGAGGAAACCATATGCATATAAGTACATAAATAAATTTCAAAACTCGATGGACAAATATATTTACCGACATCTGAAGGCTCAAAAATAAGATTCGGATCAATCGGAATTAGTATAAGAAAGTTACGAGCTTTTGAAGTACAGAACCTTCTAAAAATATTTCATAAGTCATACTAGGAAATTCAAGTATCATTCATATTAGAAAACTTTCGAACATCATTATGGATCAAATATTCATATTAGGAAACTTTCGAATAACATTATGGATCAAATCAAAAGGAGACTTTTGGACCATATTTACGTACCAAAATATTCATCAAAGACTTTAGCCATCTGGATTTTCTTTCGAACAACATTCGGAAACATAACAACTAGAGTCTTCGAATATCACAAGTATGTATCAAGCCATATGAAATAGCTTATGGAAGTCAAAGATGTTAGCCATCCTAGTGGCTCTAAGAGTAGGATTTTCTTTATAAGCATACATATACATTTTTGTTCATTTCAAAAGGATCATGCCAAAAGAAGGAAAGGTAGGCTTTACATACCTCGATCGCTTGCTAACCAAATCCCGACTCAAGTCTCGGGCTCTCCAATATCTATAATAACGTTATCAATTACCAAACATTAGCTACAAGTACTTAGAAATTCAATTCTAACTAGTACTTGTCTACAGACATTTCGGCAGCATCTCCCCTGTAAATTCAACATCCCCGAGAATTTAACTCGGCCAAATTCATCAACAACCATACCAACAATACCAACAACCATACAAATAACATCAAGAATCAATTTAAAGCGCATTCTAATATTAGTAAACTTCTATCTCTATGTAGCTTATCACATTCAATTCAACTACGTATTTTCAAGCCAATATCAACGCTCACATATTCATTACTAATCCAAGATCATTCAAACACAATTCAAGAACACTTTGAACAATTTGTACAATATTCAAACATTCCCACTAACACCATATTCCACCCGAAACTTCTACAAATGCAACGAAACTACGACGACGCATTTTCTTCTTTCGAATTCATAAACTACAACAATAATTCATACGTTAGCAATGTTATTCCCGCAAATACAAGAACTACATTAATGACCATTGTGGCTTCCAAAACAGCCCACAATCATCACAACTTCAACTCGAATCACCAAATTCTCATTTTCATCATAAAATACATATCAACAACAACCAAATTACTACATAAAAATTAGTTCATCTTCCCTACACTACACACACATACACGGCCACATACACTCACACATACCCACACGGCCCACACACAACATACGACATTTCCATGATTTTCATTCAATTCTACTCACTACAACATATATATAAACCTTCCATAACATAAAAATGATAGAATTCTTACCTTTTCTAAAATTTCCACTTGCCACTAAAGTGGTTTTCTTGCTTAAATAATTATACCACGTTGAACAGGGTCTTGAACTTAGTAGGGATTCAAAGATTGGAAGCTTCAATGTTTTTTTTCTAGCTTGGCCGAATTTTCTTGCTTCTTGCTCTCACTCTTCTTTTGTTTCTTGAATGTTCTAATATGTGTTGAAGACTAGTGGCCCCTTCCCTTTTATTTTTCTTGGATTTAATTTTTAATGGGCTTGGGCCATTGCTATATGGCCGGCCACCATGTTGGGCCCCCTCTTTTTTTTTTTTGATTTTCCAAGCCCAACTTCTTGTGGTTAATATTTATAATTCATGAAACTAATTTCCGAAATTCCAATTTTGCCCTTAGCCTTCCTCGATATTTCCGCATCAATATTTTTCATGAACAACATATATATTAAATAAAATCAAAATATTGCCTTATCTCTTACTAGTCACAATTATTTCATATTTTTCTGAATATGCAAAATACATGATATAACATCCTCCCCCCCTTTAGAACATTCGTTCTCGAATGTTAAATTAGCCTTATAGGGTCTTACAAGCATTTCGGGGGAGTTTCTTTTTATGGGCAGCACATATAAATCATTTACCAATCAATATAACCAATTATGAAATTTAGATTACCTGTAGGCATAGGAAACAAGTGAGGATACTTCTTCTTCATCTCGTCCTCCGCTTCCCAGGTCATTTCTTCCCGGTTATTGTTCTGCCACAAGACTTTAATAGAAGGCACATCTTTGGTGCGCAGTCTCCTCACCTGACGATCCAAAATAGCTACAGGTCGTTCTTCATAGGACAGTTCCTCTATTACCTGAATATCCTCTATAGGAAATATTCTGCAAGGATCACCAATACACTTACGGAGCATTGATACATGAAATACCGGATGCACTGCTTCCAGATCAGATGGTAAGTCTAACTCGTAAGCGACCTTGCCTATCTTTCGAACAATCTGATAAGGCCCAATATATCTCGGACTGAGCTTTCCTTTTCTGCCGAATCGCATTACACCTTTCATAGGTGACACTTTCAGAAATACCCAGTCACCAATCTGGAACTCTAAAGGTCGACGTCGTTTATCTGCGTATGATTTCTGTCGACTCTGGGCTGCTAATAACCGCTCCCGAATGAGTTTCACCTTATCGACTGCTTGCTGGATCATATCTGGACCAACCAATTTAGTTTCACCCACATCGAACCAACCAATCAGAGACCTGCATTTTCTACCATATCGGGCTTCATACGGCGCCATCTGAATGTTGGAATGATAACTATTATTATAAGCAAATTCAATAAGCGGCAAATGATCATCCCAACTACCTCTGAAATCAATAACACAGGCCCGTAGCATATCTTCCAGCGTCTGAATAGTACGCTCGGCCTGTCCGTCAGACTGAGGATGGAATGTTGTACTAAGACTCACTTGGGTCCCTAACCCGTCCTGAAACGATCTCCAGAAGTTAGCTGTAAACTGTGCACCTCTGTCGGAAATAATGGATGTAGGAACTCCGTGAAGCCTTACTATCTCTTTAATGTACAACTGGGCATAATCCTCAGCCGAATAAGTGGTCCTGACCGGAAGAAAATGGGCTGATTTTGTCATCCTATCAACAATAACCCATATAGAATCATATCTTCGCGGAGTGCGCGGTAAACCTGTAATGAAATCCATATTAATTATTTCCCATTTCCAAGCTGGAATTTCCATTTCCTGTAACAATCCACCGGGCTTTTGATGCTCGATCTTAACTTGCTGGCAATTTGGGCACTGAGCGACGAACTCTGCAATGTCTCTTTTCATACCATCCCACCAATATCAACATCTGAGATCATGGTACATTTTTGGGGATCCAGGATGAACAGAATACCGAGCATAATGTGCCTCCCCCATAATCTGTCGCCGCAGCCCTGCAACGTCAGGCACACATAACCTGTCTCTATATAATAATACCCCGTCAGGTGAAATTTCGAAGTGGGTCTTTTCCCTATCGAGGGCTGTGTCTCTGTACTGTACCAGAATAGGATCCTCGAACTAACGTCGTTTTACTTCTTCCATAATAGATGATTCCGCAACTTCTCGAACAGAAACCCCAATATGTCCAGAATCGGCCAAACGGACTCCAAGACTGGCTAGCTGATGAATCTCACGAACTAATTCTTTCCTTTCTGGCTGCACGTCGGTCAAACTGCCCATAGACTTGCGGCTAAGTGCATCTGCTACAACATTGGATTTTCCAGGATGATACAAAATGTCGACGTCATAGTCTTTCAATAATTCGAGCCATCTTCTCTGCCGCAAATTCAGCTCCTTTTACTTAAAAATATACTGAAGGCTTTTGTGGTCCGTATAGATATCAACATGAACCCCATATAATTAATGCCGCCATATCTTCAAAGCATGAATTACCGCGGCTAATTACAGATCATAAGTAGGATAATTTCTCTCGTGCGGTCTGAGCTGCCGGGAAGCATAGGCTATAACTCGACCATGCTGCATTAGTACACAACCTATCCCAATACCAGAAGCATCACAATAGATAACATACCCGTCTGGCCCCTCGGGAAGAGTTAGAACCGGAGTTGTAATCAACTTTTCCTTCAGCAACTGGAAGCTGCGTTCACAAGCATCGGTCCACTGGAATTTTGCTGCCTTTTGAGTTAATTTCGTTAATGGTGCTGCAATAGAAGCAACATTCTCCACAAATATCCTGTAATATCTTGCTAATCCCAGAAAACTGCGTACCTCTGTTGGTGTTGTAGGCCTAGGCCAATTCTGTACAACCTTGATCTTCTGTGTATCGACCCGAATACCATCTGCTCCGACGATATGCCCCAAGAATGCCACTAAGGTTAACCAGAATTCACACTTGGAGAACTTAGCATATAATTTATGTTGCTAAAGTGTGCTAACTACTGTCCTCAGATGATCTGAATGCTCCTCTGCTGATCGGGAATAAACCAGAATATCATCAATAAATACGATCACAAACATGTCTAAAAACGGCCTGAATACCCGATTCATCAAATCCATAAACACTGCTGGCGCATTAGTTAGCCCAAAAGACATCACCCTGAACTCATAATGCCCGTATCGGGTCCTGAAAGCAGTCTTCGGAATATCTGCCTCTCGTACCCGCACCTGATGATAACCCGAGCGCAAGTCTATCTTCGAAAATTATTTAGCACCCTGCAACTGATCAAATAAATCATCAATCCGTGGAAGGGGATATTTATTCTTTATAGTCACCTTATTCAGCTGTCTGTAATCAATGGACATCCGCAGCGACCCATCTTTCTTTCTTACAAACAATACCGGTGCTCCCCAGGGGGACGTACTGGGTCTGATGAAGCCTTTTTCTAATAGATCTTTCAGCTGCTCCTTCAATTCTTTCAATTCTACAGGTGCCATTCTGTAAGGATGAATAGATATAGGCTGAGTATCTGGCAGCACATCTATCGTAAAATCTATCTCTCGTTCAGGTGGGAGACCTGGAAGCTCATCTAGAAACACATCTGGAAATTCATTAACAACCGGAACTGACTGGAGAGTAGGTGTTTCTGCTTTAGTATCATGCACACGGACCAAATGATAAATATACCCTTTCTGAATCATCTTCCTGGCCTTGAGGTATGAAATAAACTTACCCCTCGGCGATGCTGCATTTCCTGCCCATTCTATAACTGGTTCCCCTGGAAACTGGAAACGAACCACCTTTTTCTGACAATCAACATTAGCATAACAAGAGGCTAACCAATCCATGCCCATGATAACATCGAATTCCATCATATCTAATTCTACCAAATCAGCCTTAGTGCAACGGCCACATATAATTACAGAACAATCCTTATAAACCTGCCTCGCTATAATAAAATCCCCGACCGGCGTAGCTACCTCGAACGGCTCTATAGGTTCAGGTGTTATCCCAATTTTACCAGCAACGAGGGGAGAAATATATGATAAGGTAGAACCTGGGTCTATCAATGCATATACACCTCGAGAGAAAACCAATAATGTACCTGTGACCACATTTGGCGACGCCTCCTGATCCTGTCGGCTAGCCAATGCATATATGCGGTTCGGAGGATCGCTAGAATCAGAAACCCCGCCACGGCCTCTACCGCGGCCCGCTGGTGCTGGCATACCCCGCCCCGCAGGGCGCATAGCTGAAGGAGTGGAAGACGAACCAGCAGCTGATCCCGTCGGCTGAGCTGCACCACCAGAACCACCCGCCAACGGACAATCTCTCATAATATGGCCCTGGCGGCCACAAGAAAAATAGTCTCCTGTAGCTCGGTAGCACTCTCCTAGATGGGACCTCCCACAATAAGAACACCGAGGCATAGGTGACCTCGCCTGACTGGAACCTCGGCTCACCTGCGAACCCGAAGCCCTGGAGCTCTGGCCCGCTCCTGAGTGCCCTGCGCTGTCAAATCGTCTGCCTGTAGACTGTGGACGTGTACTCCGGCCTGACTGAGGGGGATATCTGCTATACTGCTGCTGAGGCTGCCCGCCTCGAGACTCCCTTGAATAACTGGCTGATCTAGCCCTCTTGGGCTGCCTCCTGTCACGATCTCTATCAGGCTGGCGCCCTCTGTGCCGGTCCTCCATACCCTGCGCGTAGGCCTGTAACCGGGCAATGTCCATCCCAGTCTGCGACACCATCGTCATACAACTATCCACCAAATAATGATCCAGCCCTATCACGTACCGATGCATCCTGTCAGCCATATCTGCCACAATGGTAGGTGCATACCTGGCCAGAGAATCAAACTCTAAGCTGTACTCTCGGACACTCCTGCCTCTCTGCCTCAGTTGTAAAAATCTGTCAACTCTCACCCGCCGCAACTCTGGGGGCAAAAAGTGGCTGAGAAAAGCTGCTGTAAACTCATCCCACACGGCTGGAGGAGCATCCTCGCCTCTGGACAGCTCCCATGACTCGTACCAATTAATCGCTACATCCCGTAATCTATGTGAAGCCAGCTCGACAGACTCAGTCTCAGAAGCCCTGACCAGTCTCAGTGTGCGCTGCATCTGTCGAATGAAATCCTGGGGGTCCTCTTCGGGCTTAGACCCATAGAACTCTGGGGGATTACAGGTCAAGAAATCACGGACCCTCAAACTGTCACGTCTGTCACCATCATCACCTCCTAGCCCGCGTCTGCGAGCCTGTCCTGCTACTAATGTCGTCAATAACTGCACAGCGTCCCTCATCGCTCTATCCTCCGCCCCTGGCTGAGGAGCTGGACGCTTGGGCGCTGAAGCCTCTGGGGCTAATGGTGGAGCCGCTCCAGGCTCCTCTGGTGGGGGTGTAGCAGAACCCTCTGACTGGGGTGCAATATCGGGCACAATCTCAGCACGAGCCCGAGTGACTCTCTGTATCTGGCTGGTCTCTCCTGCCACTGCTTTGCCTTTCTGGGCAGCCGTCGCCTTCTTCGGAGGCATCACTGTAAAAATAACAGTCGGTCAAAAAGAAATCATCCTAATAGCACAGCTCTATCGCACGATCTTAGATCTGAAGAAAGATAACATCCTAAATGTCTTGTAGCCTCCTGTTTATAGATGTGGTGCACAACACACCGATAAACAAGACTCTACTAGACACGGCCAGTAGACATTCCGAGGACAAACCGCTCTGATACGACTTTTGTCACGACCCAGCCTCGTGGGCCGTGACTAGTGCCCTAACTGGACACCCATACAGACTTGATTACCAGATCGACATATCAAAGACTTATTCAAATTTAACATACGTTATTTATACGGATACTGAGAAACAGACGTCATCTTAAGCGGTCACCTATAACAGAAATATCATACCAAAAGCCGGCAGGCTGGCGGAATACACATCGCCCGAATATACATACATATACAAACATGTGGGCCGTTTTGGCCATAAAAGCAAACGGGACCGCTTAAGGCACAAATCACAGACATAATCGAACAAACACGACCCATGACCCACATATATGTCTACAGGCCTCTACAAACCATAACAGAAACAGATGATGGGACAGGGCCCCGCCGTACCCTCAAATAGTCATATATACAGAAATATGTATGACAAAAGATATGTACCAAAATATGAGCTCCGGATCAAAGGAGTACTCCCAATAGCAGAATAGGTATCCTACACTGGAAGGTCACCAGAACGAACGTCTGTACCTGCGAGCATGAAACGCAGCCCCCGAAGAAAGGGGTCAGTACGAAATATGTACTGAGTATGTAAAGCATGAAGCATAGTAATCCGAATCATAACTGAAGTGAGGAGTACAAAAAATGGATACAGAATTAGTATATCAAAACCTGTGCTGAAAATATAAATAATGCAAATAAAATCATGCATAGGGCTCAAGAACGTGGTCGCCACTCCGACGCTGGCGCCACAACACATCATACTCCAGAAGGTTTCAAATCTCCGTACAATCCCCGAACATATCGTATCATCATAACATATCACAACATCAGAACACATCATATGCCATATCACATCATAACGTCGTATATAAGCGGTACCCGGCCCTATGGCGAGGTCTCGGGAACCGTAACACCTCATACTGCCGAATATAACATAGTGCGCACGATCACAAAACCGGCCCGGGATCCGGCGAACGATATCATAGTAGTATGCACGAGCGGAGTAGTGAGGAAACCATATGCATATAAGTATATAAATAAATTTCAAAACTCAATGGAAAAATATATTTACCGACATCTGAAGCCTCAAAAATACGATTCGGGTCAATCGGAATTAGTATAAGAAAGTTACGAGCTTTTGAAGTACAGAACCTTCTAAAAATATTCCATAAGCCATACTTGGAAATTCAAGTATCATTCATAGTAGAAAACTTTCGAACATCATTATGGATCAAATATTCATATTAGGAAACTTTCGAATAACATTATGGATCAAATCAAATGGAGACTTTTGGACCATATTTACGTACCAAAATATTCATCAAAGACTTTAGCCATCTGGATTTTCTCTCGAACAACATTCGGAAACATAACAACTAGAGTCTTCGAATATCACAAGTATGTATCAAGCCATATGAAATAACTTATGGAAGTCAAAGATGTTAGCCATCCTAGTGGCTCTAAGAGTAGGATTTTCTTTATAAGCATACATATACATTTTTGTTCATTTCAAAAGGATCATGCCAAAAGAAGGAAAGGTAGGCTTTACATACCTCGATCGCTTGCTAACCAAATCCCGACTCAAGTCTCGGGCTCTCCAATATCTATAATAACGTTATCAATTACCAAACATTAGCTACAAGTACTTAGAAATTCAATTCTAACTAGTACTTGTCTACAGAAATTTCGGCAGCATCTCCCCTGTAAATTCAACAACCCCGAGAATTTAACTCGGCCAAATTCATCAACAACCATACCAACAATACCAACAACCATACAAATAACATCAAGAATCAATTTAAAGCGCATTCTAATATTAGTAACCTTCTATCTCTACGTAGCTTATCACATTCAATTCAACTACGTATTTTCAAGCCAATATCAACGCTCACATATTCATTACTAATCCAAGATCATTCAAACACAATTCAAGAACACTTTGAACAATTTGTACAATATTCAAACATTCCCACTAACACCATATTCCACCTGAAATTTCTACAAATGCAACGAAACTACGACGACGCATTTTCTTCTTTCGAATTCATAAACCACAACAATAATTCATACGTTAGCAATGTTATTCCCGTAAATACAAGAACTACATTAATGACCGTGGTGGCTTCCAAAACAGCCCACTATCATCACAACTTCAACTCGAATCACCAAATTCTCATTTTCATCATAAAATACATATCAACAACAACCAAATTACTACATAAAAATTAGTTCATCTTCCCTACACTACACACACATACACGGCCACATACACTCACACATACCCACACGGCCCACACACAACATACGACATTTCCATGATTTTCATTCAATTCTACTCACTACAACATATATATAAACCTTCCATAACATAAAAAGGATAGAATTCTTACCTTTTCTAAAATTTCCACTTGCCACTAAAGTGGTTTTCTTGCTTAAATAATTATACCACGTTGAACAGGGTCTTGAACTTAGTAGGGATTCAAGAAGAAATAAATTTTTGGATCAAAGATTGGAAGCTTCAAATTTTGTTTTCTAGCTTGGCCGAATTTTCTTGCTTCTTGCTCTCACTCTTCTTTTGTTTCTTGAATGTTCTAATATGTGTTGAAGACTAGTGGCCCCTTCCCTTTTATTTGTCTTGGATTTAATTTTTCATGGGCTTGGGCCATTGCTATATGGCCGGCCACCATGTTGGGCCCCCTTTTTTTTTTTTTTTTTTTGATTTTCCAAGCCCAACTTCTTGTGGTTAATATTTATAATTCATGAAACTAATTTTCGAAATTTCAATTTTGCCCTTAGCCTTCCTCGATATTTCCGCATCAATATTTTTCATGAACAACATATATATTAAATAAAATCAAAATATTGCCTTATCTCTTACTAGTCACAATTATTTCAAATTTTTTCGAATATGCAAAATACGGGATATAACAAAGAACATGCGTCCCCGAATGTTAAATTCTTAAGGGTTATATAGAAATTTCACCAGAGTTTCCCCTGTAACTATACAACCACCCTCCTGTCTCAACAACCCAAAATATACAATGCCTCGCAGGGCTTCAACACAACAACAATATTGGCCACACACGACTAAGGAATCATCAAAGAAGCATTACATACCTGGGGACAATGATGCTTCTGTCCGAACCTTTCCCGGGAGTGGAAATAAATGCGGATACCTGAACTTCATATCTTCTTCTACTTCCCAAGTCATTTCCTCTCTGTTATTATTCCTCCACAAAACTTTTACCGAAGCTATATCCTTGGTTCTGAGTCTTCGAACTTGCCTATCTAGAATGGCAATGGATACTTCTTCGTAGTACAATTTCTCGGTAACTTGGACTTCATCTATAGGCACAATTCTGGAAGGGTCTCCAATGCACTTACGAAGCATTGACACATGCAAAACTGGGTGGACTGATTCAAATTCTGAAGGTAGATCTAATTCATAAGCCACTTGGCCTACTTTGAGCACAATCCTATAAGGCCCCACATACCGGGGACTAAGCTTTCCCTTCTTGCCAAATCTCATTACACCTTTCATTGGCGACACCTTTAGGAATACCCAATCATTAACTTAGAATTCCAAGTTTCGTCGATGATTGTCCACATAACATTTTTGATGACTCTAGGCTGTCAAAAATCAGTCTCGGATAAGCTTGATCTTCTCTACCGCTTGTTGAATCAATTCTGGACCCACTAGCTTTGTTTCCCCCACTTCAAACCAGCGAATTAGCGATCTACACTTTCTCTCATATAGGGCCTCATATGGAGCCATTTGAATGTTAGAGTGATAACTGTTGTTATATGAAAACTCAATAAGGGGCAAATGAGCATCCCAATTACCTCCGAAATCTAATACACATGCCCGCAACATATCTTCCAAGGTCTGAATGGTGCGTTCAGCTTGTCTATCAGTCTATGAATGAAATGTTGTGCTAAGTCTCACTTGAGTTCCCAAACTTTCTTGAAAGGACTTTCAGAAATTGGCTGTAAATTGTGCCCCTCTATCTGTGATGATGGATACTGGGACACCATGAAGTCGCACTATCTCTTTAAGATATAGCTTGGCGTAATCTTCTGCTGAGTATGTAGTTCTGACTGGTAGAAAATAAGCTGACTTCGTAAGTCTGTCAACAATTACCCATATTGGGTCATATTTATGTTGGGAACGAGGCAAGCCTGTAATAAAGTCCATATTAATCACTTCCCATTTCCAAGATGGAATCTCCATGGCTTGCAACAACCCACCGGGCTTTTGATGCTCACCTTTCACCTGTTGACAATTCGGACACTGAGCTACAAACTCTGCTATATCTTTCTTCAGTCCGTCCCACCAATACATGGACTTGAGATCATGGTACGTCTTTGTCGCTCCTGGATGAACAGAATAATGGGAATAATGGGCTTCTTCCAAAATCTGTTGACGTAGCCCTGCAACATTAGGAACACATAGTCTGCCTCGATATCTAAGAACTCCATCTGTAGAAATCCCAAATTGTGATTTTTCTTTATGAGGAAATGTATCTTTATAATAATTCAACTTGGGGTCTTCATATTGGCACTTCTTCACTTCCACCACTAAAGATGAAACAGTTGGGTTATGGACAGCAACACGGCATTGCCCGAGTCTATTAAGCGGACACCTAGGCTAGCTAACTGTTAAAGCTCACGGGCTAACTCCTTCTTCTCGGGCTGAACATCACATAGGCTGCCCATTGATTTGCGACTAACAGCATTCGCTACCACATTTGCTTTTCCAGGATGATATAGAATGCTCACATCATAGTCTTTCAACTGCTCTAACCATCGCCTCTGCCGTAGATTCAACTCCTTCTGTGTGAAGATATACTGAAGACTCTTGTGATCCATATATATATATCGACATGAACACCATATAAGTAATGTCTCCACATCTTCGGCGCATGAATAACTGCAGCTGATTCGAGATCATGGGTCGGGTAATTTTTATCATGTTTCCGTAACTGCCTTGAAGCATAGGCAATAACCTTACCGTGCTACATTAACACACAGCCAACCCTACACCGGAGGCATCACAATAAACAACGTAACCTTCTGATCATTCTAGAAGTGTCAGGATCGGAGCCGAAGTTAATCTATCTTTCAGCTCTTGAAAACTACCCTCACAAGCGTCGGTCCACTGAAACTTCACTAATTTCTGAGTTAGTTTCGTCAACGGTGCAGAAATGGAAGAAAATCCCTCTATAAATCTTCGGTAATAGCCTGCCAATCCCAAAAACCTACGGACCTCTATAGGTGTTGTAGGCCTTGGCCAAGTCTTCACAGCCTCAATCTTCTGATTATCTACCCGAATGCCATCAGCTGAGATAATATGGCCCAGAAAAGTTACAGAATTTAACCAGAACTCGCATTTTGAAAATTTATCATATAATTATTGGGTCCGAAGAATTCCAAGGATTGTACGTAAATGATCTGCATGCTCTGCTTCTGATCGAGAGTACACCAAAATGTCATCGATAAACACAATTATAAATAGGTCTAGGAAAGGCCTGAACACATCATTCATCAAATTCATGAACACTGCCGGGGCGTTAGTCAACCCAAACGACATTACCCGAAATTCGGAATGACCATATCTAGTTCTGAAAGTTGTCTTCGGAATGTCCTCTTCCCTGACTCTCACTTGGTGATATCTTGATCTCATATCTATCTTTGAAAACCATTTAGCACCCTGCAACTGGTCGAATAAATCATCGATCCTGGGAAGTGAATATTTATTCTTTATTGTCATTTTGTTCAACTACCTATAGTCGATGCACATTCGCAAGGAAGCATCTTTCTTTCTCAGGAACAATACAGGTGCTCCCCATGGCGATGCACTGGGTCTAATAAATCCCTTCTCAAGCAAATCCTTTAATTGTGCTTTCAACTCTTTCAATTCTGCATGAGCCATTCTATAAGGAGGAATGGATATAGGCTTTGTATCCAGCAACACATCAATAGCAAAATCAATCTCCCATTCTGGTGGAAGACCTGGAAGCTCAATTGGAAATAAATCTAGAAACTCATTTACTATCGAAACCGATTGAAGAGTTGGTGGCTTTGCTTCGGTGTCATGAACCCGAACTAAATGATAAATATAGCTTTTAGCAATCATCGTCCTCGCTTTGAGATATGAAATAAACCTACTTCTCGACGACACTGTATTACCTTCCCATTCAAGCACTGGTTCTCTTGGAAATTGAAATCGAACAACTTTTGTTCTACAATCAACATTGGCATAACAGGATACCAACCAACCCATGCCCATAATAACATCAAAGTCTAACATCCTAACTCAATCAAATCAGCAATATTATGACGACCACCAATCATAATCTCACAGTTTATATATACTTGTCTAGCTATTACTGGGTCATCGACAGGAGTAGAAACCTCAAAAGATTTAATTAGCTCGGGTTTCACCCCAATACGATCAGCAATATAAGGAGTAATATACGATAAGGTAGAACCCGGGTCAATCAATGTATAAACATCATGAGAGGATACTAATAATGTACCTATAACCACGTCTGGGAGGACTCAAGATTCTGTCGCCCAACTAATGCATAGATACGGGGCGGAGGGACACTCGAGCTGGATGCTCCTCCTCTGCCTCTGCCACGACCTGATGGCGCCTGCGAGCCTTGCCCCACAGGGCGTACGGACGATAAGTAACCGACTACTGAGCCTACGGGCTGAACTATACCTCGGTCACCCACCGATGGGCAATCACGCATCATATACCTAATCTGACCACAGGTGTAACAAGCATCAGAACCTCGGCGACACTGTCCTGAATGCAGCCTACCACACTGGCTACATCGTGGTACCGGCAGTCTTCTCTGGCTGGGATCGCCTCCATACTAGGAACCCGAAACTCTAGAGCTCTGATCCGGTCCAGAATAGATATGGCGATAAAGTCTCTTGCCCGTGAATCAAGGAGGTGCGCTAATCGTAGACTGACCTGAATACCTGGAGTACTGCTGCCTTTGACCCCCTCTATACTCACTACCAACACCTGCAGATCTTGCCCTCTTACTATGCCCTCTATCAAGATCACGCTCACCCCTGTGCGGCTGCTACTGCTCCTCCAAATTCTGAGCATGGGCCTGAATACGGGAGATGTCCATCCCCTCCTGGAGTGAAGTTGTCAAGCAATCTTTAATCAAGTGTGGCCCCAAGCCAATAACAAACCGGTGAACATGGTCCCCCATGTCGGCTACCATAGCTGGGGCATATCTAGCCAAGGAATTAAACCGGAGACTATACTCTCGAGCGCATATACTCCCCTGTCTGAGATTCAAAAATCTGTTGGCTCGGGCCCATCGAACCTTGGGTGGAAAATAATGGCGAAGGAAGGCGTCTACGAACTCTTGCCATATCGGGGGAGGCACATTTTCCCCTCTCGAAGATATCCAGTTATTGTACCAAAAAACGTCTACATCCCGCAATCTATAAGAAGCCAACTCCACTGACTCACTATCAGAAGCATGAATTATCCTCAATGTTCTCAGCATCTCATTTATAAAGCCCTACGGATCTTCATCTGGCTTTGATCCAAAAAATTCTAGAGGATTTAAGCTCATAAAATCACGGGCTCTGGCACTAGTCGCTCTGTCACTAGGACCCGCACCCTGCCGCTATGCCTGAGCGGTAACTAACTGGGTCAGTAATTGAATAGCCTCTATCATCTGTTGGCCTGAGGCACCTGATGAAGGAATTGGAGGTGATGGAGCTGGAGCCCTTTCATGCTCCGCTGAGGTAGGTGGAGTGTGAGAGGTCCGAGATGGAACCTCATTATGGGAATCATCCTCCTCTATATTTGCCGGTGACTCCCGTTCAGTCCACCTCCCTGTAGCTGTTTTGCCCTTCTGGGCAGCTGTCGCTTTCCTCTTCATAGGTATTACTGAAATCAGAACACACGATTAGGAAGAAAAGGATTCTTATACCATGGCTATATCGCATGATCTATGAAGAAGAAAGAAGGTCAATTATTCCTAAATGCCCCGCAGAGTCCTGTTAATAAGTGTGGTGCGCTTCACACCCATAAACAAGCCTACTGAACACAGCTCGTAGACACACCCTAGGACGAACTGCTCTAATACCGCTTCTGTCACGACCTAACTAGAGGGCCATGATGAGTACCCGGAGCTACCCAACCGAGCACCATCTAGCATACTCCTTCTCCTTTAATTCGGTGGACCACATATCTAACTCTCAACTACACCATATTCATGAAGGTAAATTCTCAAACGAAACTCATGATACGATAACCATTAATCTCATCTCATTTACTTATTTACATACAAGCCCTCAAGGCTACAAAAATGATATACAAAATGTGCATCAATGAGATCATGAGTTCTAACTATCAACATATCTCTACGAGCCTCTATCTGGAGTACTGGAAAGCATAAGGACGGGACATGCCCCCATCATGCCCAAATATATACACAAAAGAAATATACCAGTAGACTGCAACTCCGAAGTAGTGGAGTGCTCATGAGTCTCCGCTGATAGGGCTCCTAGGGATCAGATCCGTCTCCCTGTCGACCTGCGGGCATGAACGCAGCATCCATCAAAGAAAGGACGTCAGTACGAACAATGTACTGAGTATGTAAAGCATGAATAATAAAATATAAAGAACAACGAGACATGAGATAAAGAGATAAGTTGTACATCAAACTGCCTCTTGAGGCGAGAACCATGCATGCTGGCATTTACTTATAAAACATCATAAACATATATACATAATCATCATTAGCCCGCGTCTAGGCCTCTCGCGTCCGGGGTAACCATCACACGCCGCCCATTAGTGGTGTCATGCTCGGCCAAATAGGCATGGTGTTATCATTATCCATAAGCCGCCCACCAAAGTTGTGTCATGCCCGGCCAACTAGGCACGGTGTAATCATACATATACATATAGCATGCATGAGAGCCCAATCAAAGCTACAACTCTATCGGAGTGACATAAGGTCGGTGACCTCCGATTTATATTATGGAATAATCATCATCGCTATATCTCACCCCCGAAGGAACAATTCATAAGGTGAGATCAACAACAATAGACAAAATCAAGGAATTCATGAAATAGCTCAATAATCTCATAATGGCATCACAATCATAAGCTTTGGAATTTCTAGCATTAAAATCATCATCATCATGTTCATCATAGAAAACATCTCATCTTTGGCATCATAAAAAGCTTTTAAGAATCATAAACTTCTAACTTTTGGGCATAAGGAAGTTGTGGAGAGTATGGATAGCATCTAAATTAGGGTTTTATTTACCCCGAGGAGAAGGTATTAAGCATCCCTCAAAGCCTGCCTGAAGACAGTCCTTAAACTTAGTTTAACTGAACACAAAGGGGGATTATCTATCTGTTTATCATTATTATTACCTGTTTTTAAAATGTTGTGATTTCATCAAAAGCTACACTGGGTGATTATATGCTAAGTATATACAGTGTATAAAAAATGTATTTATACCAAGTATCAAGTATTTATAAAGAATGTATATCAATAGGAATGTACAAAGGAGTGTAAAGAAAATATACCTCGTTCGATAGTAGTGTATTTGTTGGTAAAATGAGTATATATCTATTGGTACAAAAGGTATATTAGTTGGTGTAAATAATGTATACAACAATATAGAAGATGTATAAAAAATATAAGAGTATGTAAAATAGGTATATAAAGTATATAAGGAATGTGTGTCTATATATATTAAAAGAATGTATGTATATTAAACATATAAAGAACATATTTCAAGTATAAAAGAGTGCATATCAAACATAAAATGTCTAAAGAATTGTATAAATAGGTATATTAGTGCAAAAAGAATGTAAAAATAATCTACGAATATTCATTGATGTAAAGAGTTTATATAACAAAATTATTAAGAAAAGTGAAGTTGATTTGACTTGTTTCTACCGTTTAGTTAAAAAAGTGTTCATTTAATGAATATCCTATCAAAAGAATAAGGAACAAAAGGATAGTAAACAAATTTGGTAAAAAATAAGTATAAGGAATTATGTATACAAAAATGAGTGAAAAAGATATAATGCCTTTTAAAAATGAAAGATTTGTAAATGGACGGCATAGTATTTACCTAGCGTCAAAAATATGTATTAGTGTATACGAAACAATATAAAATGTGTGTCGTATTAAAAGTGTATAAAGAATATAAAATAAAGGATGGACTAGTATTTTTGCCTAAACGCCAAAAGTGTGAATTTAATTAACAAAGTATTAATATCGAGTCAATCTAATCAATTTATGAAAGTGTAGACGGCCTAAGTCTTGCCTAAAGCGAATAACGAACTTTAAATTAAACATATAAGCGATAAGTAATTAAATATCCCCGCCCAACATTAAAGTGAAGTTTTCACTACTCCGAGTTTATGTTTTGTACAATTTTAAATAACGCACGAAAGTAAATACAAATAAGGATTCGATGAAGTCTTCGGGTTCCTTCCGAGTGTCGTCTTCGGGATGTGTCTCCGGGTACCTTTATAAACACTTAGTAAAATTGTCAGTAAGAGAATAAATAACTATCGAATGAATTAAAGAAATAATGAATAAACTTAACATAAAAACCCGTATTTTGTACAGGAAAGGCCTTGAAAATCGACGAAAATTTCTTCATCGGCCAAAAGTGTAGTATTTGTAATAAATTGCAGGATGAAAGAAAAATGTATTGGTTAAAATAATTTAAAAAGTCAAGAAGTAAAGGATGTGACATAAAAGTCTCAAAAGGTGATTCGACATAAAGTCCTAAAAAGGTTATTTGACATAAAGTATTTAAAAAGGGTATTTGACAAAAATGAGGGTGAAACTTGATTTGGCCTTAGGATGTAGTGTAAAAGTGTATATGGAAATGATGTATATAAAGGAAATATATGAATATAAAAATGAAAATATATGTAAATGTAATATGATGTAGAGAAAATGTAAAGAGCAAAATGTGTAGAGAAAAAAAATAGGCATGTAGTGTGATGGTACAAAAAATGTAAAAGAAAATGCTTGAAAATGTATACATGTATAAAAAATAAAAATAAAAATTGTAGAAACAACATAACAAAAATATAAAGATAATGTATGAAAAATATAAGGATAATGTAGAGACAATAAAGTGCATTCTCTTTAATGAAAAGTTTCTCCCTTCTTCACTTAGCAGTTAGGTAAAGTAAGTATGTACATGTATATGTACTAGATGGCCTATGCCCGTGCTGCGCACGGGCCCAACACTTCGGATTATAGTGTATCTATGTATATGTAGTTGTGTTTATATATATATATATATATATATATATATATATATATATATATATATATATATATATATACTATGTTCAAAATACGATTAATATAACATTGTAGTTTGTGCTCCGTATCTAGAACTTTAATTTATTCGTGTTTGCTACGAAAATTTATTAATACTTTTTAAAAGAGAAGACTTGTTTAAAAGGAAACTATTTTCCTCTCTTCGAGATAAAACAATAGCAATATTTAAGCATCAGTTGATACTTTCAATTTTAATTCGATTAATTTAAAGGTGTAAAATACTTATTATTTTTTATCAAATTTTGATTTAGATAATTCTAATTCAAATTATTAAATTAATTTTACATGTTTAAAACGAAACAAAGTAGAAATTGATTTTCTATTTAAACGAAGAAATATTATTTTTTAATTTTTGGTAAATATTCTCGGTTTAGCTCATTTTACTTGTCATGTTATCTTTTGGATGATTTTTAAGAAAACGTCGATTAGAATTATAATTTGACTAATTTACCTTATTCATTATTTGATCTCCATTTGATATTTTTTTTTTACGACATTAATCTCTTTTCACATTTATTAGAGTAAGAATAAAAATAAAAAACTAATTAAATTCTATCTTATTTTAAAATATAAATATTTTAAGTATATTTATTTTAGTAAACATAACAAATAAATGACATGGCGGAATAACAAATACAACAGTTTAATATCTACATTAGATCTCAGGCTAATATAAAAAAAAATAAAAAATTGTATGGTTTGACTACTTAACCTTTTGAAGAAAAGTAATTTAATTTGCATCCATCATTATTGACTTAATGAGATACTTTAGAAATTACATGAATATTGTTTGATTTTTTAATATGGGGTGCACTTTTTTTTTGACATTATTAATTTGCACTATCTTTTTACCGTGAGTTTGGAGATGGTGGGTTCCGCTTTTTTTTCTTTTTTTTTTATATTGCTTGATGTTGTTTAGTATGGGGTGTACTTTTTTTTTGACATTATTAGTTTGCACTATTTTTATGCATATATTAGTACTATATAGAAGCATGGGTTTGCACTATTTTTATGCATATAATATATATATATATATATATATATATATATATATATATATATATATATATATATATATATATATATATATATATACATACTATGTTCAAAACATGATTAATATAACATTGTAATTTGTGCTCCTTATCTAAAACTTTATTATATTAGTGTTTGCTAAGAATACAAAGTCTGCACTTTGTTTTTACATTGTTTTTTTTTTAATATGGGATTCACTTTTTTTTTTTATATATTGCTTGATTTTGTGAATATGGGATACTATGTTCAAAACACGATTAATATAACATTGTAGTTTGTGCTCCGTATCTAAAACTTTATTATATTAGTGTTTGTTATGAATACAAAATCTGCACTTTTTTTTTACATTGTTTGTTTTTTTAATATGGAATTCACTTTTTTTTTTATATTGCTTGATTTTGTTAATATGGGGTCCACTTTTTTTTCCGTGAGTTTGGAGAGGGTGGGGTCCACCTTTTTTTTCATGAGTTTGGGGAGGGTGGGGTCTAGCTTTTTTTTTTTTTTTTTTTTTTTTTAAGAGTGACTGTCGACGAAGCATGGGTAAACCGATGCTTCTATATAGTAGAAAAATAGAAATATAATAAAGTATTTCTATCTACTTTTTAGAAGAGTTGGTAATATAAAGTATAAAACGTCATTTTTTTGCCCTTAAATAAAAAAGTGGGTGGGATCACAAAGGATTTTTTTACTCTTAAATAAAAAAGTAGGACAGAATACGAACGACGATCTTACCTCTATAAAGCTCTTCTATATAGCAGTAATAGTAAAGTAATACATATAATTTTTTTATCAAATTTTGATTTGGATAATTCTAATTCAAATTATTATATTAATTTTACATGTTTAAGATGAAACGAAGTAGAAATTTGATATTCTATTTAAATGAAGAACTTCAATTTTTTAATTTTTAGTAAATATTTTTTGTTTAACTCATTTTACTTGTCATGTTGTTTTTTACACGGTTTTTTAAGGAAACGTCAATTAGAATTATAATTTCACTAATTTAGCCTATTAATTATTTGATCTCCATTTAATATTATTTTTTCTTTTATGACATTAATCTCTTTTCACATTTATTAGAGTAAGGAAAAAATGAAAAAGTAATTAGATTCTATCTTATTTTAATATATAAGTATTTTAAGTATGCTGCTGTATAATAATTTCATTTGCTCCCACTAATGGGTTGATACGCATATGGCAATGAATCCATCATTATTGATTTAATTGTTTGATGTTTTTAAGCACTTTTTTTTAACACTGTTTGTTTTTTTAATATGGGATTCATTTTTTTTAATATTGTTTGATTTTGTTAATATGGGGTCCGCTTTTTTTTCCCGTGAGTTTGGATGTGGTGGGTTCCACTTTTTTTTTTTTTTAATACTGGTTGGTGTTTAATATGGGGCCATGAAGAACTTCTATTTTTTAATTATTAGTAAATATTTTTTGTTTAGCTCATTTTACTTGTCATGTTGTTTTTTACACGGGTTTTTAAAGAAACGTCAATTATAATTATAATTTCACTAATTTAGCTTATTAATTATTTGATCTCCATTTAATATTATTTTTTCTTTTATGACATTAATCTCTTTTCACATTTATTAGAGTAAGGAAAAAATGAAAAAGTAATTAAATTCTATCTTATTTTAATATATAAGTATTTTAAGTATGTTGTTGTACAATAATTTCATTTGCTCCCACTAATGGGTTGATACGCATGTAGCAATGAGTCCATCATTATTGATTTAATTGTTTGATTTTCTAAGCATTTGTTTTTTAACATTGTTTGTTTTATTAATATGGGATTCACTTTTTTTTTAATATTGCTTGATTCTGTTAATATGGGGTCCACTTTTTTTTCCCGTGAGTTTGGATGTGGTGAGTTTCACTTTTTTTTGTTCCTTTTTTTTTATTGCTTGGTGTTATTTAGTATGGGGCCCACCCTTTTTTTTAAGGGACAACAGACGATGAAGCATGGGTCTAAACCCATGCTTTTTATAGTTTCTTCTTTTTTTATTTTTATTTTTTATATTGCTTGGTGTCGTTTAGTATAGGGCCCACCCTTTTGGACATTATTAGTTTGCACTATTTTTATGCATATAATATATATATATATATATATATATATATATACTATGTTCAAAACACGATTGATATAACATTGTAATTTGTGCTCCGTATCTAAAACTTTATTATATTAGTGTTTGCTAAGAATACAAAGTCTGCACTTTTTTTTTTTTGACATTGTTTATTTTTTTAATATGGGATTCATTTTTTTATATATATTGCTTGATTTTGTCAATATGAGATACTATGTTCAAAACACGATTAATATAACATTGTAGTTTGTGCTCAGTATTTAAAACTTTATTATATTACTGTTTGCTACGAATACGCATGGTGTTTAATATGAGGCCCACATTTTTTTTTAACATTGTTTGTTTTTTAAATATGGGATTCACTTTTTTTTTTACAATTTTTTTTATGGGCCTGTTTAATATGAGGCCCAATTCTTTTTTTATTGGGGGGGGGGGGGGGGGTCCACAACGGACGACGAAAAAGGAGCACCAACCGGTGCTTCTTAATAGTAGTAATATAATGTATGGTATAAAATATATAAAAGAATATAGAGATGTAAAATGATGTAAAGGAAAAATGTGGGTTAAAGTGGAAAAAAGATGTATGAAAAATGTAGAGAAAATATATGAAGAAAATGTAGAGATAATGCATGAACAAATATAAACAAAATGCATGAATAAATGTAAAGACAATACATGAATAAGTGTAGAGACAAATGCATGGCTAAATATAAAGACAAATGCAAGAATAAATGTAAAGATAAATGTATGAATAAATGTAAAGACAAATGCATGAATAAATGTAAACACAAATGCATGAATAAATATAAAGACAATGTATGTTATGTATATAAAAAATATAAAGACAATGTATGAAAAAAGAAGAGAGAAAAAAAATATAAAGAGAGAAAGAAGATGCTAGCCTTGCTAGTCTTCCTATGAAGAGAAAATATGAAGAGTGTAGAGAGAAGAAAAAAAATATGTGAGGTAGTGTGAAATGGTGAAAAAATATGAAGATCCATCTCCTCTATTTATAAGACAAAATGACCTCTTGTTTTGTCCAAAAAATCAAGGACTACACCACATTGTCCCCTTAATGCCACATTAGGTCTTTAGGTTATTGTCCAATGGGGATTTCACCCTCTTAACCAATATATAAAAATCTATTAACCAATGGATGAAGAACCAATCCATCACTTCAAATGTTACATTTTTAAAAAGTGACAAGACCTTGACTTGATCGAATTCTTGCTCTGCGTTTAAGAATTAATTGCTCCAATTTTCTCTACAATGACGGACTATACTAAAATATAGTTAACTAATACATGTATAAATAATAATGTAACTATAAAATATAAATATTAATGTATAAAATACAAAAATGTACTGCTATAAAATAAAGAAACACTTATTAATTGCACAAAATGATAGTATTACGCTGTACATGTGCAAAAATAATGATTCTTAAAAATGACAATAAATTGATAAAATTCCTAAAATAAGGATAATTACCGATAAATTATCGAAAACTGCAAAACTGTGTAAAAATGTTATTTCGTGCTCTTTAACGAATCAAGGCCCCCCGAAACGTTAATTTAAAGCACAGTGAGCCAAAATTAGGTGTCAACTCCTAGCTCAACTCCCTTCAAGATCAAGTTCATTCCAACTCTGAAAGGAATCAAGAACAATCACTTTTCTTGGATTACCTTGGGGTGTAAATGATTCTCTATTTAGATGGTTATGGAAGGGCGTGGAGTGGTATATAACCTTCAAGAACTCCTTGGAAGTGTCTAGAGAGGTGAAGAAATAAGTGGGAGAAGTTAGAAATGAACTTAAGGTCGTTTGAGATTTAAAAAGGTAGCATTTTCGCCCCCCCCCCCCCCCCCGACCAAGTTGGGGGAGAGTATGCGACCTTGCACACTGAGTGTGCGGTCGCACACTCTCCCCACCACTTAGGGGAGGTGCTGGGCAGTGAGGTCTCCAAATTTAGGGAGTTGGCGCACAGTGTGCGGCTCAGCACACTCAGTGTGTAGGCGCACACTTCCCCATTTTGCCCGGTTTCGCGTAATCGTGCTCTCTTTGATTCATTTGGCCTCCAATCCTTATGAAACTGTCACGACCCAGCTAGGGGCCGTGACGGGTACCCGGGGCTAGCCACCGAGCACCACTCGTGCTACTACTTATCTTGCTCATTTAGTGGTCTTTTATCAGCTTTATACTCAAATTGTAGGAAAATCATATTTTAAGTGGAAACATAAATACCTTTCAAATACATTTGCCTCTCGGCCATCAAAATAATATATACATATAATAGCATCTCGTGAGACCATCTAACCCACACTGCGCATCTACGAGCCTCTACTGGAGTACTAAATATAAGGACGGGACAAGACCCCGTCATGCCCAAAGATACATATACATGAATATACACAAAAGAATCGTCATAAGCACCTCCGAACAAAAGAGTGCTTTCAATCGGCTGACAGCTACTGCTGGTCTGGGTCGAGCTCTCCTCCCTGTCTACCTGTGGGCATGAACACAGCGTCCAAGGAAAACGGACGTCAGTACGAACATTGTACTGAGTATGAGAGGCATAAACAAAGAAATAGAACAATGACATAAAGGAAATACCAATATGGAACATCTATATCTAACTGTCATGTATGAAAGGATTAAGTCATGCTGTCTTACTCATACTCGTCATCATATCATGTATGCATAAAGTATAAGCTGCCTGCTCATATAGGTGCAGTGTAGTAATGTATAAGTTGCCCGTCCATATCGGATCGGTGTGATAATCATAACATTAGACTGCGTCCAGGCCTCCCGCGTCCGGGGTATCATCTCATGCCGCCCACTAGTGGTGTCTGCCCATGCCATTTGGCCATGGTGTATCGTATAGCTGCCCGCCTTAGCGGTGACTGCCCGACCAACTAGGCGCGGTGTTATATCATCATCATACATGCTCATCATAATATGCTTATCGTAATATACTCATCATAATACATGCATAAGGCTTATGAACAACTTTACTTTATCAGGGTGACGTAAGGTCGTGATCCCCCGATTTCATTATGGAGCAATTATCGACATCCTGCCTCACCTTGAAGGAACTAACATATAAGGTGAGTGTGAGCAATAAATAACATCATGCCATTTTAGGATCATCATATCATATCTCTTATCTTATATTACCGTTCATAGATGTAGGCTTTTAGCTTTCCGGAATATAGGAACTCATGAAGAGGAGGAAAATTATGCTATGAGATTCATGCCATTAGAAAGAAGGGACTAGCCTCACATACCTTTGACGTTTAACTAAGCTATCGCTTGCTTGTTCTCCTTTGATATCACGTTTCTACCTTCAAAAGAGAATTCACATTCGCGTTAGTTAATCGACTATAAGAACGCGCTACTATTTCTAGGGAAAGTTGGGCGGCACTTCCTTGGTTTATACTACTTTTTCCCATAGGCTATATCAACTCCCACACGCTCACAACAACATTCACAATATTACAATCAACAATCATCATTTATATACATTGACCACAATCCACCATTTCTCTTCAATTTCTCCACATTTATGGTTATAGCTTACTATCGCGCTTCCTCATATCTAGTACTTATTTCATGGCCTAAATGTCATTTATAACGTATTCATAATCACAACACCCCAACATTTATGATTCAATCCAACTACCTTCCAAACATGACACTATTCACCCCTTAATGACCCATTTCCTATGTTTTTTTTTTTTTTTACAATTCAAGTATCTTAACCTTCCAGTACCTTAAACAACATGTTTTAGTCATTAAACTTACCTTAGATGATGGTTGAACAAGCCTTGAATGGAATTACTCCTTTAGCACCAAAACCCTACTTCACTCCCTTTGGGTTTTCTTGAGAAAGATGAACTTTAGTGTGATTCTTACACTTGATTTCATGGATTTGATGTTATTGACCTTGATTTTCCTTTGGTTCTCTTGAATTCTTGTGAATGAAGTGTTTAGAGTGTTCTAGAGACTTCTTGAGTCATGTAGATGAGAAATGAATAAATGAGCTTAGGGTCCCTTTTAATAACTCAAAACCTGATTTTTAATGAACAGTAGTCGGGTGCACAGTGTTATATCCCGTATTTTTGAACGTCAGATTATTAACTGAGGTGGGGCCCACACGTCAATATTTTTTTTGGGACACGTGACAAGTTATATGAATCGCATATGTAAAGTAAAACACAACTTGTGAAGGGCCTTGGGGCCAAATCAAAGTGAAAGCCCTCCAAACGAATTTTTTTAAGAAAATGTTTTCGGATGACCTGACTTGGAGGGGCGAAAACGGCATTATAAGTCTGGAATTTTGGAAAACGACCCGAAATAAAAGTTGTAGATAATTGAAATAGCTTTCCAACGGTAGGTCGTGGGCCTATAGGTGACATCGGGATAAGGAGATATGAACATTTTAAGGCAGAAAGGTCAAGCTGGGCAGTGAAATGGGCCCAACCCGATTCCAATCCGGGTCAGGCCCATTTCCTTGTTATTTAAGGGAGGTTTCAGCCTCCTCCTCCACATTTTCAGATCAGAAAAGATCCAGAAAATTCTATAAAGAGAGAGGGAGGAAAGACTTAGAGAGATAAATAAAGTTTGATCAAAATCTGAGCCCCGAATCCCGAAGCCCATGAAGAGAAAAGTGTTCTACGTCGCGTTGCCTTCGATTTGAGCTAAAAATCAACTAAAAATAAGAGGGTGGACGTGGTAGCTGTGCACTTAAGGTATGATTAAGGCTCTTTTTCATTGCCAACAAGTTTATTTAAAGTTTCAACGGAATAGAACGGGAAAATAGCGATATAAATTCGTCCGTTGGCATTGAAATTGATTGTAGAAGATTATGTCATTTTAATATGATTTTATGATATTATGGAAGTGAAGTTGTTAAGATGTGAATTATGATTATGGTTGATGAAATTGGAAGGTGGAAATATGTTATGAATATGTATGTTGAAGATTTGAAGTTTTGGATGGATTATGGTTTGGTGGAAAATTTGTATATTTTGTATATCATGTGAATATTGTATAGAAATGATATGAAATACTTCCAAATCACATTGTAATGGTCTTGATTAATGATGAATATGGAAATGTTGATACTAGTTTGGGTTTGTGAAGTTGAAGTGGAAGTTGTTGGACCATGTGGAAAACAAGGCTAGTTATGCCATACTATGTGTTTTGTAATGCTTGTTGTTGTTAGTGATGTTGTTGTTGGGTTGCTGTGTTGATATATTAAGCCGAGCTAAGTCTCGGGGATGTCATATATATAGGGGAAATGCTGCCGAAATTTCGGTAGGCAATTATGTGATTAAGCTTAGATTCTCGAAAAGCTTGAAATTGACAATTGGTAAACATGACCATTTGTAGATTCTGGACGAAATTGGAATTGAAGCCAAGCGAGCGTAAGGCGCAATCGAGGTATGTAAAGTCTTCCCCTTTGTTCTTTGGCATGTCCTAGATGTACTAGGTCAAGATCGGAGCCTCGGGGGCGATTCTGCTCATAGAAACTCGAGATTGATTTTTGGTACTATTCATTCAATTCAATTGAATTTCAAAAGGCGCATTTTGCTAGAAAAGTGGTTAAACCTCCATAACTTGTACAAATGTAACCCGATCACTATGAAACCTTCCTGGATGACTCCGTAGAGTCTAATGGGCGTGATTCTTGTCCGCCGCCTCGACTTGGCCCGAGGTGGGCCCGCTATTCCCTGATGCCTCTCTTATTGTTCTGTATGTCTTATTCCCATACGATAAGTCGAGGAAACTTATGGCTATTGTTCCGACTACTAAACGGGAGTTATTTTAACGAACCTGAATTGATTTAATGTTCATGGAAACAATTACGGGGACAGAAACCCTGATATAAATTTTGTATGGCTTTAGCCAATGTACTCGTGTCCGGAGCTCGCAGGTAGCTCCTGGTTATTATGTTGTTTACTATACGATAGGTTCTATGACCACCTTTATGATCTTTATAAAATATTTTTTTGACATCTAAAACGTTTTGAAAATATTACCCTGATATTTTGGATAAACTACTTACCTCTCGTACTTACTGATATACGATTTTGGTATACCTGAATCTTGTGTGATGTATGATCCTGGCGTGTGTGATTATGTTGGGAAAGTGATAATTTGGCATTCTGTATGGTTGTTTTCTGTTTTACCGAGTCCCGGGCCGGTTATGTGAATATGCGCATATGTAATATTGGCCGCTGGACCCTCGACCGCGGCGTGTCCGACATTGACAGCTGGACCCTTGACCGCGTCATGCCGGACGTGTGGCATTGACTGCTGGACCCTTGACCGCGTCTGCCGCACTTGTGATTGTGCCTGACATAGACCGCTGGACCCTTGACCGCGGTATGTCAAATGTGTGATTGTAACCGCTGGACTTTTGGTCGCGGTATGTGTGATTATAACCGCTGGACCCTTGGCCGCGGTACGTGTGATAGTGACCGCTGGGTACTTGGCCGCGGTATGCGTGGTAGCGACCGCTGGACTTATGGACGTGGAAATTGTGCGTTGATTCCTTTATATGTGTGAAACAAAAATGTTTTTCAAAAGAAAGTAAAGCATTTTGATATTCTAACTGCCGTATTTGCCTGCTGGAACCTCTTGGGTATGACTTGTGCACTAGAGGCGACCCTGTGGCGACCTGGTTATTCGTGCACACCCCAGTGCACTGTCCATTGCGCCCCTCACTAAAGGGCCGAAACCTGAGGTAAATGTATACTACCTGTGCTTGTGTAAGTTTATGATTCTGCATGCATGGTTCTGCCTGTTACATTTCTGGACAGCGGATTCGGAGAATGGTTCTGTTGGTGTTGCTTCTGCATGATTGAGCCGGACTATGCTTCAGTCGGCTATAGTTCTACACCCCTAGCTTCGGTTGCGGGTATGTCAGTCGCACTCTGTGCCCCGATCCGCACGATGATCCTGCCAGTTAGGCTTTGTACCTCTGTTTCATATCACGATTCAGACGGCTACACCCCGTGCTTATGATATATATCGTGGTCCTGGCCATACACTCTGTATTTCCGTTTCGGACTTGGAGCCGATACTACCTGCTCTATTTCTATACTTCTGGCTCGGTTTTGCTTATATTGTTATATTTCCGCTTTACATACTCGGTACATTTCCGTATTGACCCCCTGTTCTTCGGGGGCTGCGTTTCATACCGCGCAGGTACTCCCAGTTGAGTTGAGGACAGATGGAAGATGTTCCAGTGCAGATGGCAAGCTCCATTTGTTCCCGGAGTGCTGCCGAGTCAGATTCTGTATGCTATGCTTTTGGGATCTTATTAGAGACTTTGCAGACAGTGTCGTGGGTATTGGTTGTCGGTCTGTGTACGTAATAAATTTTATATGATCACAAATTTGTTCGGCTTGAAAGCCACGAGAAAGAATATTTCTGAAAGAAAAGTTTTGCTATGTACTTTATTATTTGTTTTAAAGAAAAAAAAAATTGACGTGATTTTATGTGCAGCGAGAGTCTGAGGGTTCGCTCGGCCCTAAGTAAGGGTCGGGTGCCCATCACACCCTAGCGAGGTCGGGGTGTGACAGAGTGGTATCAGAGCAGGTCTGTCCTAGGGGTTGTCTGCAAAGTCGTGTCCGGTAGAGTCCTGTTTATGGTGTGTTGCGCGCCACATCTATAAACAAGAGACTACGGGGCATCTAGGGATTGTTGATCTTCTTTGAATCCTGGACCGTGCGATAGAGCCAGTTGTAGGAAAGGAATTTCCTTTTTACTAACCCTTAATTTCAGCTGGAGAACAGTATCGACGTAAGGCAACAACTGATGATATTAGAGGCTACACAGTATACCGGTAAGCAATGGTGTGAAAGACGTATGTCGGACAAGGTGTTTGAAGTATGATTGATACGTAAGGGTAAAAATTGAAGAGGAGAGTAAACAGGAATGTGTCACCGGTGCCGTTTGAGTTGGGCACGCAAGGTAAGTCTCGACCTCTTTATACTTTCATTTGAAATTGTTAGCCCTGTGTGGCTATGATGCGATATGATGTGATGTATATATACGTATATGTGTTGGCTCTGTGAGGCGTGGTTGGTATTTCCTGTGTACAGGTTTTGCGATAGTGAGAAATACAGAGGAACCTTTGCCCAAATTTTTCTAAAAATACGAGGAGGAAAATGAGATATTAATTCTTAACAAGTCTTGAAGGTCGATATCGATAGGGCAAAAAAATGCCTAACGATCAAGTTTCCTCTAATTGGAAGAATGCAAAGTGTATGACGGGCCGTCGAGAATTGAGCAGTTCGCTCACGCCTCAGAATTATATATGTATGCATAGAGGTAAACATTGAGGATTTACGGGGGCGGCCCGGTAACCAGAAAAGTAAAAGAATCTTCTCTAGATCGGGGTGAGACCCGCTACGAGAACGTTTTGAAAGTTGCTAAGACCCCGAGTTGCCTTAAATTATGTGACAAAGGTCGTGCGGGACCGTCGACGCAATTATATCAGCATTAACGTGTCAAAATGTGTGAAGGTTACGAAGTTAAGCGTGCTAGGGCCAGAGCAATTTTGGGATGGGTGACCCCCTGGGAAGTATACCAAAATTTTCATAAATGTAGAAGTGAAAGACAGATAGGAAATCTGGGGTAACCCCAAAGAAAAGTAGAAAGCACTGAGCGATTGAAAACCCTAAATAGGTCGGGTAGGCCAAGGCAGACTCGGCTGGTGAAAGAGAAAGGAAACGCAATACAGCCCTTGGATCAGAGTAAGTTTGAAAAAGCATTTGGAAATATTTTGTGAGTAAAATGGCAGTAAATGCATAGATATGCATATGATGTCTCGTTCATGACTGTACCAATCTGTAGTGGGCCCCAGCGGCCAATGTTACGATATCTGAAGAATGTTAGCTAAACAAAATTCGGGAGACAAGTAAAAGGTGGGATGTAGAGATGTCATGAAGTAAACGAGTACTGAACTCGTTACAATAAGAGTGGAAGTTTCTGATGCGACAATATTAATGAAAAGGAGAAAAGTAGGTAAGCGGAGGAAGAAGAGATAGCGATTGCAACTTTTGGAAATCTTCGAAGGAAAGACGGGTACCTCCCCGGATGTATCAGGAGACCCCATAAGGTCAGTTTAACATTCGAGGACGAATGTTCTAACGGGGGGAAGGATGTTATATCCCGTATTTTTGAACGTCAGATTATTAACTGAGGTGGGGCCCACACGTCAATATTTTTTTTGGGACACGTGACAAGTTATATGAATCGCATATGTAAAGTAAAACACAACTTGTGAAGGGCCTTGGGGCCAAATCAAAGTGGAAGCCCTCCAAACGAATTTTTTTAAGAAAATGTTTTCGGATGACCTGACTTGGAGGGGCAACAACGGCATTATAAGTCTGAAATTTTGGAAAACGCCCAGCAATAAAGTTGTAGATAATTGAAATAGCTTTCCAACGGTAGGTCGTGGGCCTATAGGTGACATCGGGATAAGGAGATATGAACATTTTAAGGCAGAAAGGTCAAGCTGGGCAGTGAAATGGGCCCAACCCGATTCCAATCCGGGTCAGGCCCATTTCCTTGTTATTTAAGGGAGGTTTCAGCCTCCTCCTCCACATTTTCAGATCAGAAAAGATCTAGAAAATTCTATAGAGAGAGAGGGAGGAAAGACTTAGAGAGATAAATAAAGTTTGATCAAAATCTGAGCCCTGAATCCCGAAGCCCATGAAGAGAAAAGTGTTCTACGTCGCGTTGCCTTCGATTTGAGCTAAAAATAAACTAAAAATAAGAGGGTGGACGTGGTAGCTGTGCACTTAAGGTATGATTAAGGCTCTTTTTCATTGCCAACAAGTTTATTTAAAGTTTCAACGGAATAGAACGGGAAAATAGCGATATAAATTCGTCCGTTGGCATTGAAATTGATTGTAGAAGATTATGTCATTTTAATATGATTTTATGATATTATGGAAGTGAAGTTGTTAAGATGTGAATTATGATTATGGTTGATGAAATTGGAAGGTGGAAATATGTTATGAATATGTATGTTGAAGATTTGAAGTTTTGGATGGATTATGGTTTGGTGGAAAATTTGTATATTTTGTATATCATGTGAATATTGTATAGAAATGATATGAAATACTTCCAAATCACATTGTAATGGTCTTGATTAATGATGAATATGGAAATGTTGATACTAGTTTGGGTTTGTGAAGTTGAAGTGGAAGTTGTTGGACCATGTGGAAAACAAGGCTAGTTATGCCATACTATGTGTTTTGTAATGCTTGTTGTTGTTAGTGATGTTGTTGTTGGGTTGCTGTGTTGATATATTAAGCCGAGCTAAGTCTCGGGGATGTCATATATATAGGGGAAATGCTGCCGAAATTTCGGTAGGCAATTATGTGATTAAGCTTAGATTCTCGAAAAGCTTGAAATTGACAATTGGTAAACATGACCATTTGTAGATTCTGGACGAAATTGGAATTGAAGCCAAGCGAGCGTAAGGCGCAATCGAGGTATGTAAAGTCTTCCCCTTTGTTCTTTGGCATGTCCTAGATGTACTAGGTCAAGATCGGAGCCTCGGGGGCGATTCTGCTCATAGAAACTCGAGATTGATTTTTGGTACTATTCATTCAATTCAATTGAATTTCAAAAGGCGCATTTTGCTAGAAAAGTGGTTAAACCTCCATAACTTGTACAAATGTAACCCGATCACTATGAAACCTTCCTGGATGACTCCGTAGAGTCTAATGGGCGTGATTCTTGTCCGCCGCCTCGACTTGGCCCGAGGTGGGCCCGCTATTCCCTGATGCCTCTCTTATTGTTCTGTATGTCTTATTCCCATACGATAAGTCGAGGAAACTTATGGCTATTGTTCCGACTACTAAACGGGAGTTATTTTAACGAACCTGAATTGATTTAATGTTCATGGAAACAATTACGGGGACAGAAACCCTGATATAAATTTTGTATGGCTTTAGCCAATGTACTCGTGTCCGGAGCTCGCAGGTAGCTCCTGGTTATTATGTTGTTTACTATACGATAGGTTCTATGACCACCTTTATGATCTTTATAAAATATTTTTTTGACATCTAAAACGTTTTGAAAATATTACCCTGATATTTTGGATAAACTACTTACCTCTCGTACTTACTGATATACGATTTTGGTATACCTGAATCTTGTGTGATGTATGATCCTGGCGTGTGTGATTATGTTGGGAAAGTGATAATTTGGCATTCTGTATGGTTGTTTTCTGTTTTACCGAGTCCCGGGCCGGTTATGTGAATATGCGCATATGTAATATTGGCCGCTGGACCCTCGACCGCGGCGTGTCCGACATTGACAGCTGGACCCTTGACCGCGTCATGCCGGACGTGTGGCATTGACTGCTGGACCCTTGACCGCGTCTGCCGCACTTGTGATTGTGCCTGACATAGACCGCTGGACCCTTGACCGCGGTATGTCAAATGTGTGATTGTAACCGCTGGACTTTTGGTCGCGGTATGTGTGATTATAACCGCTGGACCCTTGGCCGCGGTACGTGTGATAGTGACCGCTGGGTACTTGGCCGCGGTATGCGTGGTAGCGACCGCTGGACTTATGGACGTGGAAATTGTGCGTTGATTCCTTTATATGTGTGAAACAAAAATGTTTTTCAAAAGAAAGTAAAGCATTTTGATATTCTAACTGCCGTATTTGCCTGCTGGAACCTCTTGGGTATGACTTGTGCACTAGAGGCGACCCTGTGGCGACCTGGTTATTCGTGCACACCCCAGTGCACTGTCCATTGCGCCCCTCACTAAAGGGCCGAAACCTGAGGTAAATGTATACTACCTGTGCTTGTGTAAGTTTATGATTCTGCATGCATGGTTCTGCCTGTTACATTTCTGGACAGCGGATTCGGAGAATGGTTCTGTTGGTGTTGCTTCTGCATGATTGAGCCGGACTATGCTTCAGTCGGCTATAGTTCTACACCCCTAGCTTCGGTTGCGGGTATGTCAGTCGCACTCTGTGCCCCGATCCGCACGATGATCCTGCCAGTTAGGCTTTGTACCTCTGTTTCATATCACGATTCAGACGGCTACACCCCGTGCTTATGATATATATCGTGGTCCTGGCCATACACTCTGTATTTCCGTTTCGGACTTGGAGCCGATACTACCTGCTCTATTTCTATACTTCTGGCTCGGTTTTGCTTATATTGTTATATTTCCGCTTTACATACTCGGTACATTTCCGTATTGACCCCCTGTTCTTCGGGGGCTGCGTTTCATACCGCGCAGGTACTCCCAGTTGAGTTGAGGACAGATGGAAGATGTTCCAGTGCAGATGGCAAGCTCCATTTGTTCCCGGAGTGCTGCCGAGTCAGATTCTGTATGCTATGCTTTTGGGATCTTATTAGAGACTTTGCAGACAGTGTCGTGGGTATTGGTTGTCGGTCTGTGTACGTAATAAATTTTATATGATCACAAATTTGTTCGGCTTGAAAGCCACGAGAAAGAATATTTCTGAAAGAAAAGTTTTGCTATGTACTTTATTATTTGTTTTAAAGAAAAAAAAAATTGACGTGATTTTATGTGCAGCGAGAGTCTGAGGGTTCGCTCGGCCCTAAGTAAGGGTCGGGTGCCCATCACACCCTAGCGAGGTCGGGGTGTGACACACAGTGGCGGTAAACCCAGTTTACGGGCCGTATTCTGGTTTACGGTCCGTCCTTCACGACCGTATTTAAGCATATCAGAAATAGAAAGGTTTGCTGGAGTCATGGTGGTTTACGGTCACAGTTTACGGGCCGTATTTCGATTTACGGTCCGTATTCTGAGTCGTATTTAACCATTTCGTCGTTTGGCAGAAAGTTGAAGTTTTTGGAATGTTGAAGGACGATGGCAGTTTACGGTCCGTAAACCACTTTACGGGCCGTATTCTATTTTACGACCCACTGGGTCGAAGTGCAAATCTGTAACTTTCTCATTTCCAAAATTCATAAATAGTCATTCCCTACTTAGTAAAACATCGCACACTCATACACTTCGTTGGTCTACTCGTTGTACGTTCACAGAGAAATTTCTGAGGTGTAACGGAAACCTTCTTGGCACTTATATAACACTTCATTAACCATCCAAGGGGCTCTATATCTCTCCCTCAAAGTGATGCTAAGCAAGGCTTAACTCAAATGATGTGAAATTCTCTCAAACAAGACTCTACCTTAACTTTCTCCGACGAGCTTTCTTCTTTTGCCTCAAATGTCTTTGGAATCTTAATTAGAATTATTAAGTATCCATCCTTACTTGTAGGGACTTCATGTACACTCTAGACTCACGTTAGTCTACTCATCATGCGAATAACATGAATCTCCCCCAAGGTGTAACAATAACACTAATAAGAGGTGAAAAATTAGCCCATAAAATTATAACCCGCCCAACCCGCTCAAGTTTGGGTTGGCTATTGAACCGCTCATTTCAGCCTCTCAAAATTTGGGCTGATATTAGCCCAAATTGATCCTTGAGAAATCTTGTCAATTTTTTTTAATTGATATGTTATATATAACCATAATAAAGATAAATAGTAATTGCATTCTGTACTAAAAAAAAATATAAAACTAAAAAAATAATAATTAAAACTTAGTAAGAACTGGGCGGGTTGAGTTTTGACCCGTTTTTTATCCCATTGCAGCCTAACACATTTCTACCAAGTGACTTTTAGGCGGGTTATTATTAACTCAACCCGTTTTGACCCCCTCCCCCTCCCATTCCCCCTACAAATTCAGCCCAACCCACCCATTTGCTACCTTTACACTAACCTCAAACACTGTGAGACCTAGTGAATTGGAGAGAAAAATGTGAATGAAGATGAAAAGGTCACAAAGGCGATGTCTATTCTATTGCTGTCGTGAAGGACACGTAAGTCCTTATATGTGAAATTTCAAAATTGCCCTCAATTCAATTTTGTATTGACACCTAAGTAGCCATGTCGAAACCGATTTTCTTATACTATAGAAAAGTAATACTATATTAAAATCCAAGAAATGTTTTTGCTTTTGAATAGAGGGAAAAGGGCCAAAATACGTCTAAAGTATTTAAAATAGGTCAATTTTACACTTCGTTACATTTTTAGCTTAAAAATGTCCTCCAACTATCTTAAATGGCTAAAAAAAAAAAAAAACCTTCCTACTGACTTTTACTCCAAAACAAAGAAAAATATGTCAATTTTGAAAATAGTTGAGGTAAAATGGGCAGATGACAAATAGTCAGAAAAGGGTTGAGTCGGGGGAGAAGCGAACAGAAAAAGAGTACATCATATATGTGGTAGCTTTTGTTGGCAGTCAAAACATTTAACGATGTCCTCGAAGACCTAGCAAGCCACTCCTTTTTTTCCTAAATTATAATTGCTACTTACTGTGTCTGATTCTCCTCACTCATCTGTATAAGTACAATAGCGACATGTGAGCTTAATTGATTCGTATCGAATTGCATCATTTATATTAATTTTTTGTGTTGTTTCCCTCTTCAAAACCCAATTTAGTACCTACCAAAAAACCCTATTCTCTTCACTCCTTGAAGAGAAGAGAATCTGCTGCCTAATTCCTTCTTTTGCCGCTTCACGCTTAATTCAGGCAAGTAGATCTGACACACATTACAATTCTTTTCCTCTTAACAACATTTTAATTTTAAGTTCTAATTTTCTACTCAACTATCTGTCTCTATGTCTGCATGTCTGTGTATACATTTTACTGCTGTTTCTTTTGGTTAATTACTCGTTTGCCTGCTGAATAAAAGTGAAGAAACCCAAGGAAATGCACAATTCACGCAGCTCTGGATTTTTTTTAGTAAAATGTAGCTTCCATATGGTCAATACTTGCAAGGTTATTATCAAATTTTCGTCCCTTATGAGTCCTAAGCTAAATTTGACATCTATTTCCAAATAAGCACTTTTTTTTTCTCCTTCAACTTTCAGGTTTTTCTGCTAGTGAACAAAGAATGTTGTGGTGAAAAAAGTAAAACAAATACCCTATAACAAGATTTGTAATACTGTTGCAGAGTATTGTAACTGTCAAAAACTGTGATTTTACTATTGATTTCAATGTCTTTGTATGGGTGCTATTATTGTTGACAGCCTTCAAAGTAAAACCTAGTTCTTTTTATTTTGCATGTATAATAATATCTGTAAATCTTTTGCAAAATATTGCAATGCCGTCGAAAACTGCAGATTTTACTGTTGATATCCAGGTCTTTGTATGGGTAGAGAACCTTCAAAGTAGAACTAGGTCTTTTCATTGTGCAAGTGTTTTGCATTTGTAAGGTAAAACAACTATATTTGAGATTACTTGCATTTAGCACATATGACAGTAATTTATGTTTCTGAAGAATTGGACGGTGGATGAGCATTATCGTGTAAGAATAGGTGCTTATTGATTGTCATGAGTTCTTCTTATAGTCTTTTGGTTGGTTCATTCTTGCATGAATGAACTTTGGTAAATTAAACGAAGTATATCAAAATTTAAGAAACATTCATTTTCTTTTAATGGGAATATCAAAACCTTTTGATAGAAAAACGCTTGAAATTCCATATAGTCTACATGATTCATTTGTCAACTATTATTCATGTCTCTAGCCTTTCTGTCTCTCCTTTGACAGGGGCCCGGTTTGGAAAGCTAAGTAAGCTGAACTAACGTGTGGTTCAAATATCCCTGAGCTAGTGTACTTTAAATAATGCAGTCTTTCACTGAAAGTTGATAAGGTTATCTGTTTTTTATTGTCCAGGTGTCATTCTTGTAAGTTTAAATCTTGCAAGAAGGGGAGTTCTATGGATTATAGCTCCGAGGAAGACACTGATATAAGTGAATCAGAGATTGAAGAATATGAAGAAAAATCTTATGAAGAGTTGAAGAGCGGAAATCGCTCTCTTAAAATATCAGATGTCGCGTACACTTGCCCCTATTGTCCAAAGAAAAGAAAGCGTGACTTTTTGTACAAGGAACTTGTGCAGCATGCAAGTGGGGTGGGAAGCTGTAGCTCTAATAAGAGAACTGCGAGAGAGAAGGCGAATCATCTTGCATTGGCAAAGTACTTGGAAAATGAAGTTACAGTTGCTGATGATTCATCTAAACCTGATGCCGTGCCGGATCCTCAAGCTGACCCTCTTGCGGATCATGACCGTGATGAGATGTTTGTCTGGCCTTGGATTGGGGTTGTTGTGAATATTCCCACTGAATTTAAGGATGGACGCTATGTGGGAGAAAGTGGTTCTAAGCTGAGGGATATGTTGACAAGGAGAGGTTTCAACCCTACACGGGTACGTCCTCTGTGGAATTACCAAGGCCATTCTGGAACTGCTCTTGTTGAATTCAACAAAGACTGGTCCGGATTTGGTAATGCTATGTCATATGAGAAGGCTTATGAGGCTGACCATCATGGCAAGAGAGACTGGAAAGCCAACCTTGGTAATAAGTCTGATTTGTATGCTTGGATTGCTCGTGCCGATGACTATAAAGCTCTTAACATCGTCGGTGAAAATCTCCGCAAGGTTGGAGACCTTAGAACCATATCTGATATCATGGAAGAAGAAGCTCGGAAGACAGACAAGCTTGTTTCTAATTTGACAAATGTTATTGAAGTCAAGAAGTTACACCTAAAGGAGATGGAGGACAAATTTAAGGAGACTGCACAGTCTTTGAACAAGTTGGTTGAAGAGAAAGATAAACTGCATCAAGCGTACAATGAAGGTTAGGGGTCTGCATATGCCTATTAGAACTCTAGTTAGCTATAATGCTTCGTGTCCTTATATTTTGTTTTATGAGCAGAGATAAGAAAAATCCAGTCAAGTGCACGTGATCATTTCCAGAAGATATTTAATGATCATGAAAAGTTGAAATTGCAATTGGAATCTCAAAAGGAAGAGCTTGAGCTCCGAGGTAGAGAACTGGAGCAACGTGAGGCCAAAAATGAAATTGATCGGAAGAAGCTTTCTGAGGAGCTTGAACAGGTATAGCTTTTCTTCCTTGGCTGCTAATTGTCTGAATCTGAAATTTTACCATCTTCTTTTACTTATTACCTGCAAAATTGAGGGTCTGCTAGCAGCAGGACGCTTCTCCTTCCACAAGGGTTAAATTTTCTGTAATGGCTCACAACATTCGTTGACAGACTAGACGAATTCATCAGAACATCAACTAATAAAGTGTGAGTACAGTATGCACGCACAAGTATATGTGGTTACTCAAGTTATAAAGTGTGAGTAGAGTATCGTTCCCATGAGGACTTGAAATTAATTAGCTAAATTAATGACTAAAAATTTTGTAATTATTAAGTGCAAATTAAAAACGCAATATAATTATGGGTGATTTAAATCTGAACTTATGATTAAAATCAAGAACTAAATTAACAAATAGCAAGAAAAGCAACTTGCACACCTCTAAAGAATTCACAAGATAAAGAAGTCTAGGCTTCTTTTTTTTTTTTTTCCTGATAACCGTGGTGTTCGGGTACCGGGTAACTTTGTGGATTCACACGAT
This sequence comes from Lycium barbarum, assembly GCF_019175385.1. Taxonomy (NCBI): domain Eukaryota; kingdom Viridiplantae; phylum Streptophyta; class Magnoliopsida; order Solanales; family Solanaceae; genus Lycium; species Lycium barbarum. Next base: position 35,935,438 of record NC_083344.1, read on the forward strand.
AAAGAAGTCTAGGCTCTCACCAGCATAGGTGGCGGGTAACTTTGTCAACCAAAGTTTGGATAGATGGGAAGAAATCACCTAGTATTTTTGCTTCCACTGATATTTGAACTTGATACTTCATGGTTCTTATTTCTTAACCCACTTCATTGAACACTAGGAGGCCGCGCCATTGTGTGCTAAAAAGGCTTAGGTTTTTTCGGTTGAGAATGAAAAAAGAAGCCTACGGTTATTCTCTTGGAAATCTTGTTAGGACCAAATATTTATTCAAATAAATTAATTCGCAAGAGTTTTTAACCTAGGGTTCTTGTTTACTCATATGAATCTTTCAGTTTCTACTTGACTATTCAAATTAACTTATTCATTTTCTATGTATGAGAATAGAATTGATAAGTCCGTCTATGTAAGGTGAGCAAGTTCATGAACTTATACTATCCAATCCAAAACAACCCTAAAGTTACCTCTTTCGAGTTCAACCTTGATAGGAATCAAATAGGAAAAACAAGAAAATAAAAAAGCAAGTAAAATTTTGAGAAGACACAACTCAATAGCAATAATTAGAACATCAAAAACTCTAATTATGCAAAAAGAAGTACCCACCGGAAACCCTCAAGTTGAATGATTCAAATTGAAAACCCCCTTTACAAGTTTCAAAGCAACCATGGATACCATCCATCATCAGAAAATATCATCCAAATTCAAAATAAGCTAACCCTACCATTCATGGAAAGTTACTCTTTATACTAGGTCTACTAATTGCATAGAAAAGACTTAATAACCCTTAATTAGGCCACTAGAAGAAGTGGGCTGAATGTATCACAGTCTTGGGGAATTAGCCACCTTCGCTTCTCTTCAGGGTTGACCTCCAGGTTGACTATATGCGCAATTGCGTCCCTTTAGCCCGGAAGTTGCTGTCTGGCCTCCTTCGCGATCGCGGACAACTATATTCTGCACAGTTGCGGCTTCAAACTCAGGCTTTGCTCGTTTTTGTGGTCCCATTCCTGGTACTTGAGCTCCCTCAATCTCCTATATAGTGTAAGATGTATATCTTCATAGGCTTCTTACCAAGGCTCCTCCTACGCTTCCACCCTATGTTGCTTGGACTTTTTAAAAATGTCGACGGGTTTGTGGCGGATTCTCCAAAAGTAGTTCTTTTTGGAAGATCAGACACGGGTGCGACAACATTTTTTGAGAATCCGAGCAACATAGCTTCCACCAAGGCTCCTCCACGGCTTCCATCTTCAGTGCATAAGTTTGTAAGTCTCTTAGCTCCTTAGCTTGTGATCTTGTGAAGGGTCTTGAGGCTTTGCACTAAGGTCTCCATCAAACCTAGTATCCGCAGATAGTATCTGAGAGTTGATCAGGCTAATCGAATAATTAAGCACAAAATTGAATAAATAACTCAAGAACGCAAATTAATTCAAAGAATAAATTTAATCCATAACAATCATGAAAAGTTTCACCATGACCCTAGAAAAGAAACTCCCTCAATTCTCCAAGGTTTTGCTCTCAAGGAAGTCTTCAAAAGTGCTGGAATCCCCATGAAAAACGAGCTTAGGGCCTATTTATAATACATGGGATAAATTGGAAAATATGGAATTGCCCTTCACAAATTTTGGGCTTACCCGCTGCCCAAAATTCTCGGGTTTTCCTCTACACTGCCAGTGTTCATTTAAAAGATCATAACCATTGGAAGCTTGACTCAGAGCCTAACAAATTTCCTATAGAAAGTATGATCATATTCCTTATATATTGAGAGTTGCTCTCTGTTGAAGTTTGAGTCATGTGTTTCTTGATAGAAATTATTGCTCCTATCTCTAATTGCCAATCATCTCTTGCTTGAATCTTCATTATGTATTGTTTGACTAAAAACTCACCTTCAATAATCAAACATTCTCCTTTGATATCTTTAGTATGTTTTGGGGCTTTTCATCATTTTCTTCTAATGTCAAGCTAGCAACTTGCAATGCACATCATAAAACACAAGAGTGAGTTTTCTAATAATAGTAACACTAGAACTACTCATAAATATTTTAATAATCATACAAATATAACCGAATTAAACCCTTTGATGTGCACACAGTGGTTGATCCATTATATACCATTTGATGACTCCACTTTCAGGTTTACGTTTGTTTTATACTTGTCTCATGTGCATCAAAATATTTTTTCTAAAAGTAGTTCTGTTGGGTGGATGTTTGAATTTTTTCATGAAACAAGGAGTATCATCTGCTACTTTTATCCATTTTGAAGATGGTTAACATGAACGCCCATCATTGTTTTATTCCAGAATGCTGTTCTAAATACCTCACTTAGTGCTGCGACTGAAGAGCAAAGAAAGGTCGACGAAAAAGTACTGAAACTAGCTGAAGAGCAGAAGGTGCGTGTATTTCTCGAGTTGCTCTTATAATTTTAACTCTCTTCGTCTCTTATGTCAAGTTCATATTACAAATAACTAGTCACTTAGATGCCATCTTGCTGATTGCAGAGGCAAAAGGAAGATCTCCATAAGAGAATAATTCAGCTGGAAAAGCAGCTTGATGCTAAACAAGCGGTAGAGCTAGAAATTGAGCAGCTGAGGGGGTCATTGAACGTGATGAAACATATTGAAGATGAAGGTGATCAAGAAGTTTTGCATAAGGTGGACACACTCCTTAAAAGTTTAAGAGAAAAGGAAGAAGAATACGATGGTTTGGAAGCATTAAATCAAACCCTGATAGTGAAGGAAAGAAACAGTAATGATGAGCTGCAAGACGCTCGAAAGGAGTTGGTTAATGTAAGTCAAGTAATTTAATTTTGTACTTAGTTTTGTCATAGCCTATTTGTAAGAATCGTAAAATAACTTCCTGCTTGACACTAGGTGAGGTGGCTGTTTAATATATTGTTTTTAGCGCTTAGTTTCTACTTAACAATTTGGTTTGATTTTATATTGTAGCGTACATTTACAGTTCATGTATTTCTGACTTTCTCTCTCCTCTCTCCTCTGCTCACCCAACCCAACGGTAAGATTCACTGTTCAGATCCAGGTAACAGTTTTCCGGCCACTGTCACGTTCAGGTAACGCCAGCGACCAGGTAACGCCGACTACTTTTCCGGCCAGATTTACTTTTCTTCTTCTTCTCTTCTCCTTTTTTCCCCTTTTTTATCTGCGTCTGGCGCTGCCAGAACGCCGCTGCTCCATCGCCGACGATCTTTTCCAGCATCTTTTTCCGGCCAGTCCTCTCTTTCTCTCTCCTTTTCTCTTTCCTTTCCCCCCTCTTCTCTTCTCCCTTTCAGGTGCTTGTGAACAGTACACCTGTAGTGAACAGTACTCTGACGTTGAACAGTGTTTTCCGGCGGCGACCAGGTTCAGTTCAACTGGAGTTGGTGCCTCCGGTTGCCATATGTGTTCTTTTTCATACACTTGTAGTTACATTTTGCTGACTTTAGACCTTTGAATAATTTATTAGTTCACACTCATTTTCGTGGCTTTGGGTATTGATGGTAGACTAGGGTCATGTTCTCGTTCGGGGACGGAGACGAGGGTAAGTGGGTTAAAGGAGCGTCTAGGCTGAGAGTAGGCTCTTGGAACATTGGGACGTTAACGGGGAAGTCCATAGAGCTAGTTAAGATTCTTAAGAAGAGGAAGATTAATATAGCTTGTGTCCAAGAGACCAAATGGGTAGGTCCTAAAGCTAAGGAAGTAGACGGGTATAAGCTTTGGTTCTCTGGTAGATCGAAGTATAGGAATGGGGTAGGAATTTTAGTAGATAGTGATTTAAGGGATCAGGTGGTAGAGGTTAGGAGAGTCACTGATAGGATGATGTCGATTAAGGTGGTCGTTGAAGGGCTCACTTTGAACATTATTAGTGCATATGCGCCGCAAGCGGGCTTAGGCGAGGAGGAGAAGAGGCGCTTTTGGGAGGATTTGGGCGAGTTAGTGGGAGGCATACCGCTTACTGAGAAGCTTTTCGTGGGAGGGGGTTTCAATGGGCACATTGGGTCTATTTCGGGAGGTTATGATGATGTGCATGGAGGCTTTGGCTTCGGGGACAGAAATGGAGGAGGAGTTTCACTTTCAGATTTTGCAAGAGCTTTTGGGTTGGTGATAGCCAATTCGAGTTTCCCAAAGGAGGAGCACTTGGTAACCTTCCGTAGTTCGGTGGTTACGACTCAGATAGATTTTTTACTCCTTAGGAAGGATGATAAAGGTCTGTGCAAAGACTGTAAGGTCATTCCGAGCGACAACCTTACAACCCGACATAAGCTCTTGGTGATGGATTTAGGGATCAAGATGACGAGGAAGAAGAGGGTTGGGGATGACCGACCTAGGATCAGATGGGGGAGTTTGACCACGACTAGTGCCCTTGAGATGGGAGAGAAACTGAAGGATATGGGGGCCTGGGATAGTAGTGGGGATGCGACCAGTATGTGGGATAGGACGGCTAGTTGCATTAGGGTTGTAGCAAGGGAAGTGTTGGGGGTCTCGATAGGTAGTCGTGGTCGGCATCGAGGGGACTGGTGGTGGAATGGAGAAGTGCAAGGGAAGGTGGAAGCAAAGAAGGTGGCGTATGCGAAGTTGATAGAAAGCAAGGATGAGGTGGAGAAGTGGCCGAATAGGGAACTTTATAAGATAGCGAGGAAGGAGGCGAAGTTGGCGGTTTCGACGGCAAAAACGACAGCTTTTGAACGCCTTTATGCTGAACTAGAAGAGAAAGGCGGGGATCAGAAATTGTTCAGGCTAGCCAAGGCGAGGGAGAGAAGGGCACGCGATGTGGATCAAGTGAAGTGCATCAAGGACGAGCATGGAAAAGTATTGGTAGAGAAGACTCTCATTAGACGGAGATGGCAGTCATACTTCCACAAACTCTTGAATGAAGAAGGGGACAGAGACATTGTGTTGGGAGATTTGGAACATACAGGGAGGCGTCACGATTTTGGGTATTACAGGAGTATTAAGGTTGAGGAGGTTAAGGGTGCTGTTCGTAGGATGCGCAGGGGAAGAGCGACCGGACCTGACGAGATTCTTGGGGAATTTTGGAAGAGCTCGAACTCGGTAGGTTTGGAGTGGCTGACTAGGTTGTTTAATGTCATCTTTAAGACGGCAAGGATGCCTGAAGAATGGAGGTCGAGCGTAATGATCCCTCTATACAAGAACAAGGGGGATATCCAGAGTTGCAACAACTATAGAGGTATTAAGTTGCTAAGCCATACTATGAAAGTGTGGGAAAGGGTGGTGGAGATGAGGGTGAGGAGAGGCGTGTCTATTTCAGAGAACCAGTTCGGATTCATGTCGGGACACTAACTACAGAAGCCATCCATCTTGTGAGGAGACTTACACATGGTATTCATCGACCTAGAAGAGGGACTTACACATGGTATTCATCGACCTAGAAAAGGCTTACAACAAAGTTCCAAGAGAGATCCTATGGAGATGTTTGGAGGCTAAAGGTGTACCTGCGGCGTACATTAGGGTGATCAAGGACATGTATGAGGGAGGCAAAACCAGGGTAAGGACAGTAGGAGGGGACTCAGAGCACTTCCCAGTTGTGATGGGGTTGCATCAAGGATCAGCTCTTAGTCCGTTTTTATTTGCCTTGGTGATGGATGGATTGACGCGACAAATTCAAGGTGAGGTGTCATGTGTGCTTTTCGCGGATGGCATAGTCCTGATTGACGAGACTCGTAGCGGAGTTAACGCTAAGCTAGAGGGTTGGAGACATACTTTGGAGTCTAAAGGGTTTAAGCTGAGTAGGAGCCCGTTTGGATTGGCTTATAAGTTGTTTATAAGTTGCTTATAAGCTGTTTTCAGCTTTTTTGAGTGTTTGGCTGGCCAGCTTAAAGTCATTTTAGGCTTAAAATAAGCTCAAAAAAATAATTGGGCCCATTTGACTTAGCTTATCTAAAGCAGCTTATAAGCAAAACAGCTTATAAGCCAAAAAAAAAAAGTTAGACTACCCCAACTTATTTTTTTTAGCTTATAAGCTGCAAACAGCTTATAGGCATAAGCCCATCCAAACAGGCTCTAGGACCAAGACAGAGTACTTGGAGTGCAAGTTCAGTGAAGCACCTCAGGAGGTTGGCGTGGAAGTTAGGCTTGGTACCCAGGCCATCCAGAAGAAAAGTAGTTTCAAGTATCTTGGGTCTATCATGCAAGGCAGCGGGGAGATTGACGATGATGTCACAGATCGTATTGGGGCAGGGTGGATGAAATGGAGGCTCGCTTCCGGAGTGTTATGTGACAAGAAGGTGCCACCACAACTTAAGGGCAAGTTCTACAAAGTGGTGGTTAGACCGACTATGTTGTAGGGGGGGGGGGGGGAGTGTTGGCCAGTTAAGATCTCTCACGTTCAAAAGATAAAAGTTGCGGAGATGAGAATGTTGAGATGGATGTGTGGGCACACCAGGAGTGACAGGATTAGGAATGAGGCTATTCGGGACAAGGTGGGAGTGGCCTTGGTGGAAGACAAGATGCGGAAAGCGAGACTGAGATGGTTTGAGCATATGAAGAGGAGAGACACAGATGCCCCAGTGCGGAGGTGTGAGAAGTTGGCCATGGATGGTTTCAGAAGAGGTAGGTGATTAGACAGGGCATGACGCAGTTACAGCTTATTGAGGACATGGCCTTAGATAGGAGGGTTTGGAAGACCCACATTAGGGTAGAAGGTTAGTAGATAGTCTCGTTATCCTTCCTTATTAGTAGGCCCATTATCACAGTATAATTTCTTGTGCTCTGACTTCTGTTATTATCTGTTATTTCCTGTACTTTGATTATTCTATTTTATCTGCGTCACTTTCGTTATTTGCATTTCCATATCGTTTTGAATTTCTTAGCCTTATCTGACCTCTTTTTATGCTTTTTATTGAGCCGAGGGTCTTTCGGAAACAACCGTCCTACCTTGGTAGGAGTAAGGTCTGCGTACACTCTACCCTCCCCAGACCCCACGTTGTGGGATTTCACTGGGTTGTTGTTGTAGTATTTCTGATTGATGGGATGAGCATGGTTTCTCAAATCATTTTTAGCATTGAAATGGTTTATTAAGGATGTCATTGTTTAGATTTCTACAAGAAGATAATACTACTTTGTTTATCTTTTCTTGTTTTTCGTTAAATTCATGTCCCTGTCTCTTTTATGGGATGTTTTATGTGGCTTTGGATAATGGGGTAACTGAATTGCTCTATAGGGCTTGAAGGAACTACCAAGAGTTGGTCCAATCGGTGTTAAGAGGATGGGGGAGCTCGACAATAGACCATTCCATGAAGCAATGAAGAGGAAGTATCATGAGTCAGAAGCAGATGAAAGAGCCACAGAGTTATGCTCGCTGTGGGAGGAGTACCTTAGAGATCCTGGATGGCATCCCATTAGAGTCGCTATGGTTAACGGGAAACATGAGGTATGCTTTTCATTCACAATGGAATCTAGAATTTCTCTCTCTCTTTTTTTTTTTGGTAAAATAAGGATAATCAATTCTATAATTTTCAAGCTTGATTTAAAAACAAGGTGGAAAAAGCATTACTTTGACTTTCGTTTTTTTTAAGTTTCTACTACAAAGATGTTGTGTAGGTTGGTAGGGTGTTTATTATGTTTGTAATAGTTGGATTTACTGTTGTCGTGGGACAAATTTTCGATATATCTGCAGGCTTACAAATTTTTACCGCCAGGGACATAGATTAATTAATACTACCATATCATCTCATTGCTCATGCGAGGAGAATTTGCAAGTCTTTCTGACACAACACATTAAAATCAATCATTTTTTGTTATTCCATAATACTTTCTTATTTTTGGACTACAAAAATGGAAAAAAGGTTCTAGTATATCCCATGCTCCAAAATACATTTAATTCTTGGTCGACAAACTATTGAAAAGAAAAGTATGCTGTAATAATCCTGCTGAATTAGTGAAATTTCATAGCAAGGAGAGAATTGTTTACAGGAAAATAAAGCTAAAAAATGTCAAGTTCACTTTTGAGTTAAACTGCTGAAAGCCTTGAAGAATGCAATTTTGAGGGTTAATTGATAACATGATTTTTAGAATAAAAAGAGAAAATTAGAATCGTGAAGTGGAAAAAGAAGAAAGGGCCTGCTATTTTGATGTAGAAGTAGTTTTATTGTACATTATTTTTTTACAAAGACAGAAACGTACAACTAGAGCACAAAAGATTCCTTTAGAAAATATTACTATCTACCACAAAATCCTGAGGAAAAATGTGAGGAAGTTGGTAGGATACGAACAACATAGCAAAAAATCAGGGCTTTAAGAACTAATTTTAAACAAAGCTACCGGGTGCATCCTGGGATAGCTGGATTTGCCTATGCTGGGTGTATATTATTATGCTGTAGCCTACTGCTTCTACTTTGCTATAATTGACACGCCAATGGATTTATTTCTAGTTTCTAAATGAGTTTAGTGGCATTCTAATGTAAGGGTAAATTGTACCGATGGTGTATGAGGCCAACTTGAAGGTGTCAAGTAGGGAAGTGAAGCCCATAATTTACCACTCATTGAAAAAAAGTAGTTTGCATGCCACACTTTATGAGTATTAATAAAGACGAAGTGATATACGTTTTGTGAAAGATGAGTTTATCAAAAAAATGTAATGTAAACATTTGAAGATACACAAAATATTATGGGTGCATTGTTTTCCACCAATCAAAAAATAAAAATGAGTGCATTGTTTTTCATCAATTTGAAGTAAATTTCTGATTTATATATAGGCAAAATCTAAAATATTAGAGCACTCTTGAAAAAGTATCAAGTACTAGTGTAATTGAAATTAAAATTCTTAACAAAGTAAGATAATTTACCAAGGAAATAAATTGAAACAAAATGAAATAACAACTTCACTTTAGTTACATTTGAGAAATAAAACATTGAAGCTGAGCAGGAGATTCCTCCTGTAAATGCAATTAAAAATTAGCTTTGGTGTCTTCTTTTACTCCCTTTTTTGTTTTTCTTTTTCCTGTGCGCAGTGATGGTAGAAAACACTAGATTTCTTTTTGATTTACTTTACTGTGAGTGGTGGAGTCTGGTTTTTTGGTCTTAGTTGGATGTGTTGAAAAAACTGGTCATTGACATAAACTATATGTATATATGCTGGATTTCGGCTGAGTACTTCTAGGTTGTTTTGCTATTTACTTGTATTTGCATAGCGATAGCATCAATTATGTTAATAGGGATTTTGATTTATTATGCTGGTATTACTCCTTTTCAGAACGTGATAGATGATGAAGATGAAAAGCTGAAAGAGTTGAAGAAAAATCATGGTGTCGAAGTGTACAAAGCTGTCACAGCAGCTTTGACAGAGATAAACGATTACAACCCGAGTGGAAGATACATCATCTCAGAGCTCTGGAACTATGCAGTCAATAAGAAAGCTACTTTGGAGGAGGGAGTTAATGTGTTACTAAATGTGTGGAAAAAGAAGAGAGGACCAGACTGAGGGATTGCTGCTTCCATGTGCTTTACCTTAGCTCTTTAGGCAGCCCCAAGAATGGGGTGGTTGTGATAACAACTCCAAACTCCTAATAACAATTTGAACCATGTTGCATGGATTCTTGTGTGAATAAGAAGCACTCTGTGTTCCAATTGGCCTCTCGTTTATTCTTTTATTTGGGGGTTGCGACAATGCTCTGAATTATCCTTTGCAAATTGCAACTCAGGCTGATTTTCTCCAGGTAGTGAGGATGCATAAATCTGCTTGAGCTTAGGATAATTTTTTCAATACCATAAAGGCTAATTTGGCAGTTAAAAGAATTGAGACAGCAAGGCTTCCGTTTCTTGCTTAAAATGCTGTCCAAGTTTTCAATTGCGCAAAGGTAAACTCCTTAATTAAAATGAGTATCACTTTCACAGTTATTCAGTCATATTTAATTTAAACGACACCTTTCATGATATTGCGAGTGATGTTTACCCAACGTTTCCTGGTGATTCACTGTCGATGTTGGTATATTTTAGAAATTGTGTTAAACCACCCAGTTGACATGCACTTCCTCAGATGTATAGTTTGAGATGCACGTATGTGACACTCAAAAAGCCACAAAGTCAGTAGAGTCAGGTCTCGAGTGAATTAACACTCGAAAAAAGAAAAATCTTTATCCAAATGGATAACATTTTTATGTACTCATCATTTAAAAGAACTTCAAATCAAAGTAGCGGGTAGTTTAAATTAGGAGAAAACTCGATGGTGGAAAAACATGAAGCTTGATATATGTAAAAAGACAAGGAGATAAATCACCTTGTCGTTGACGGTTCTTACTGGCGCTACAAGTAGTCTACACTCCCTTCTCTCAGTGTGGGCCAGGTACATATCATTGAATAGTTTAAGGGAAAGGACATGGTGTGGTCATCGGCAAAAAGAAAAGGCCTAAAAAGGCACACTTTTAAGCAAATGACCCGAAATAGCTCTTAGGCCAAAATAAAGATAATTTTAGCCCATTTGTCCCATCAGCCATTTTTTCTTGTCTTCCTCCTTTTTCAGCCTCACTGCTCCGCCCAGTGCCTGCCCTTTTCTCTTGTCATTGTGAAAGTTGGAAATTTCAACTCTCTTTCTTCTTTTGGTTTTATTTTTTCAATTTCAAAGTATTTTATTTTTTTGCTTTACGAGATTCGACCCGAATATGGGTTTAGGCAGTTTGGAAAAAGTACGAAGGTTGGGAGGTGAGGTTTCAAGCCTAATAGCATAACAACAATAACAACATACCCAGTATAATCTCACCAGGTGGGGTTTGGGAAGGTTAGAATGTATACAGACCTTACCCCTACCTTGGAGATAGGGAGGTAGTTTCCGATAGACCCTCGACTCAATAGAATACAAAGTGTTAATTTGAGCCCCTTAGGTTATGAAAATATGTGTATAAGTATACGTCGATGATACATTTATTGTACTCATATTATATAACAATGAGACATTTTCTATACACATACTGTAGGTTCACATATTTTTCTATACATATAGAGTAGTGATACATTTTCGACACAACAATGATACAGTTTCTATACATATGCTGGAATTAGTTGAAAAAAGGCTACAAAATGAAATTATTTCGAAAGGCTATAAAATGTCTTTTAAGCTTCTTGAGCCATTCGGTGTCAATAGTTTCACCCGAATGGCCATTTATGTCTTTGTCCGCAGTTTTAATACGTTATTCTCTTATTGGATTCATTTTAATTTTGATGGAGCTGTTAAGCCATTTTTTTAAATCAAAGCCACTAATCAGTGATTTGAAAACCAACGATACAATGATACAAAAATAGCAAACTACATTTGGAAATCAGTCCCAAAATGCAGCATAAACAGAATAAGCACAGGGAAATAAATCTGTCGAAACTAGGAAAATGCGGGAGTTTCTGAAGCAGGAAGGAGTAGAGTCGCAGGGGTATCAGTAGAAGTGTCGATCCTGAGAGTGGGGGTCTCCAGCTTGAGTATCCGGGGGAAGTTTATCACCTTCTGTCTGGGGCTCTTTTTATTCTTCCCCCATGGAAGAGCCATCTCCCTTGTCGGCGGAATGACGATCCTCTTCCGGGCTTTCTACACATTCAAGCTCTAATTACTGGGCCTTGTCAATCTCAACATCGATATTAACGATGCTACCTGCCTTTACTGCTTCAAAGGTCTTCTGGTGCATGTTATAGCCAGTTCGGGTTAGAGCAAGAGTGTGGCTATCTATCGCAGACTGGAGCTTGGCCTCGGCTATCTCGACGGTATGCTTGAGATTCGCGTTTTCTTATTGGAGAACCACATTAGTTTTGGACAGCTTCTTGTTGGTATACCAGTGCTCTTGGTTCTTGGATGCAACGGAAGACATCATGGTTTGCAGCGCCTCATTTTCTTTCCGAAAAGCCTAGACTTCTTCAGTCATGGCCTGGAGACCCTCCTCGAAAACATTGACATCCCCTTCGAGACCGGAAATACTCTCCACTATACCAGTAACAGAGTCCTGAGCTTGGTTCCATTTCTCTTTCCACTCATCTACATTAGTTTGGAGGAGATCGGCTTGCTAGCTACAGGCTTGCTTTTCTACTTCAATTTGCTCGAGTTTGGCCCCGAGCTCTTCAACCTTTGAGGGTTTGGCGTCAGCGGGCTGTATTCTCTCCCAACCGGAGTCCTTATCAACCGTAAACTTAGCTTTCTCTTCATGGATTCAGTCTCCACAGAGAAGGTTGGCCTGAAAAGAAAAAAGAAGTTAGAATTTGGTAAAGAAAGGAAGCTAATATTTGACAAAAGGGAAAAAAGTTACTCGGACGGCAGCATGCATGCTAGCGTTGATGACAAACTCATAGGAAACCCCTCAAATCTTTCTCTGGTCTTTGTCGGAGGCCACATTCTTCATGTAGTTGGCCACCTCAACAGGATTTGACAAGAGGTGGCACTCTAGGACCATGAAGGAGATACCCTCGAATTCAAAAGGGTCTTCAGCTGGGGCTGGATATTGGTCCACTAGTTCCTTCTAGTGAGGAGACGATTGGCGGCTCCAGGAGGCCGATCTCCTTCGACGATTAGGGATAGAAGCTGGTTGAACGGTCGACGTGACTGGAGGATCAAGAGTAGCGGAATTAGAAGGGGGAACGTTCAAGGTTGCTGCACCTCGAAGAGCATTCATCCTAGAAAATAGAGCAAATGGAGCCTGGAACTGAGACTCTATCAGCTCCGCATAATCAACTTCCTCGAAGAGAATAGCCTCTTCCCCGGAGAAAGTAGTGGGGCCCTCAGGCCAATTTCTTCTTTTACTTATATACCTCTCTAGGGGACTTTCTTCTTCTTCTTCCGGCCCCTCACTATCTAAATCAACCACCTAGATAAACCGGTGGTAACGGGGGCCGAAGTTTGTTCCTCCAAAGCTCGAGCAGGATTCCTGCTTGTTTCCCCGAAATCCTTGGGGTATTCTTCTTGGTGTGTTTGGTCCCAGACCAGTGTTACACCCCGGAAATTTTCCCGTTAAGCGTACAGTGAATAGGCTAACAAAGATATAGTGTATACGATGTTGTGGAGATGAGTGGTAACGTTCATTTGATTGGTATCAAAGTGTTGAACAATTGTTAAGAAGGTCCCGTAAGGATTGGAGATTAAACGAAGTGACAAAATAAGACTCAGTGAACTGGCGAATTATACGAACCGTATAATGAACCGTTAAAGTGTCACAGAAAGAAGTTGAAGAAAAGTGGGTTTTACGGTAGATTATACGGACCGTATAAAATTATACGGCCCGTCAAATGAATCGTAAAGTTGACATAGAAAGGGGTGATCACTAAGTCAGTTTTACGGTCAATTATACGGACCGTATAAATTTATACGGACCGTATAATGGCATCGAGACTGGTTTTGTATTTATAAAAATGTGATCCAAGTTCATTTTTATTATTTCTCCTTCTCACTACACGACCCAATCTCTCTCTAGAAACTTCCAAACACTTCCAAACCAAGAATTCAAGTAAAAATCTAGATCAATAACACCCAAATTCATGAAATCAAGAGTGCGAAACTCCTCGTACTTCATCTAAGTCAAGGAATTCCAAAGAAGGTGGAACTAGGGTTTTGTCTAAGTGAAGTATTTCAACTCAAGACTTGTTCAACCATCATCCAAGGTAAGTTTCATGATCATTTCATGTTGTTTAAGGTATTGGAAGGCTTAGATACTTGAAATGTAGAAAAACATAGAAAGTGGGTCATTACTGAGTGAATAGTGACATAATTGAATGATAGTGGAATTGAATCATGAAAGTTGAAGAGTTGTGATTATGAATACATTATAATGATGTTTATATCATGAAACAAGTATTAAATGCGTGAAAACACAGAGATGAGTTATAAGGAGAAATAAGGGAAAATTGAAGGAAAATGGTGGATTTTGCTAAATATACATAAATGATGATTGTTGATTGTGATATTGTGAGTAGTATTGTGAATGTTGGGAGTTGATATAGAACATGGGAAAAGTAGTATAAACAAAGGAAGTGCTGCCCAATATTTCCTAGAATTAACGATGCGTTCTTGTAGTCAATTAACTAATGTTAATTCGAATTCTCTCATGAAGGTAGCGACGTGATATCGAAGGAGAACAAGTGAGCGATAGCTTAGTTAAACGACCAAGGTATGTGAGGCTTAACTCTTCTTTCAAAAGGCATGAATCCTTCAAGCTTTTCACAAATCCTTCTATAAGATGAAGCTTAAGAGCCCTTCCATATATTAAATCCTCTATGAGCATGATAGTGATGACAATGAGCTAAAGTATAGAGATTCAAGAAATTGTGGCATGTTGTTCCTACAATGCTAATGATGTTATTACTGTAAACACTCGCCTTATGTTTTATTCCCTTCAAGGCGAGGCATGATACTCATAAATGTCCATAATACAATCGGGGGTTCACGACCTTACGTCACCCCGACATAGTATGGTTGTCTTAAAGCCTAATGAATGATCTTAATGCTAATGTATGTTATGACAATAAGATGATAAGTAATGCTAACTTGTAACACTATGGGGTACATGGGACACTAAGAAATGATAACATGATGTTATGACTTGAGATGTATAATAATGACGTGTTATGATTGATGTTATGATGATATGATTCCACCGCGCCTATATGGCCGGGCATGTCACCGCTAATGCGGGCTGCGTATGATTCCACCGCGCCTATATGGCCGGGCATGTCACCACTAATGCGGGCTGCGATGTTTACACCGAGCCGAGAGGGCCGGGCATGATCACCACTAGTGGGCGGCATATGAGGGTTACCCGGACGTGGGTAACGATACAGATTATGATGTGATGAGCTATATAATGACGTACGTGATGATGTATGGGATGTGATAACATGGGTACTATGATTGTGTAAACTGTGAAATATGATAATAATACGATTGCCTATGACATGTGTGCAGGTTATATCTTTGTCCCATGACTTATGATCTTTCTATTATGTTTGTTTATTTCATTCCTGCCTTACATACTCAGTACAATATTCGTACTGACGTCCTTTTTCTATGGACGCTGTGTTCATGCCCACAGGTAGACAGGGAGGAGATCTTGCTCCGGATTCTTAGAGGCTGCTAGCTGACTGAAAGCCCTCCATTGTCCCGGAGGTGCCTATGATAATTCTTTTGTATACAGTTGTAGATGTCATCTCTTAGAGGCTCGTAGATACTCGACGTGGGTCGTGTGGTTTCATGGCATGGTCATTATGTATATGTGTGTATATTATTTCGCTAGCCTAAGGGCTCGTATGTATAAAAGCATTTCGTTCTAAATGAAAATGGATTTTATTATATATTAAGCATGAATAAGATAAATGCCTGCTAAATAAGCTTAATAAGTGATGGCACGAGCGGTGCTCGGTGGTTAGCCCCGGGTACCCGTCACGACCCCTAGCTGGGTCGTGACAACCAGGGACTTAAAGAAGGAACCGTACGGATTCGCTTTTGGTTTTTATTCTGCCGGATAAGCCGGCTCGCCTCGGCCACATCAACCGGCAACTTCAGTGATAGGTGCAGCTAGAGCGATCTTGGGCAGACCTGATATAGATTGAACAAAGTAAGGAATTAGTATTAAGTATGAAAAATGAAGTGGCAATAATCATGTTATGAGAAGAGACAAGTTATAGTGGTTATTGGGTATCCAATTGCGTTCGCCGGAGAGTTTCTTCCATGTCTGGAATTTCAGGGTGAAAACATGAAGAATACTCTAGATCCAGTCCATGAGTCCCTCAATCTCCGAGGGTTCCCAAGATGTAGCTGGGGATGAAAAAATGAATTTAACGAAAGGGAAATAGCAAGTGAAAGAAGATTGGTTTTGTCACGCCCCAAAACCCACCCTAGACGTGACCGGCATCCGACGTCATGAACAACATTGGAAGAACCTAAACAACACAATAATAATAATAATACTTGAACCCGCCAGGTTCAACATTCGCCTCCAGCAATTTATAAATTTAATGTAACAAATCATGAATACATGAACTAATTAAGCGGAAGTCTTTATTATCATCTTATGAGCCTTAAGATAGGAAATAAATCTACCCTTCGGCTTGGCAATTTCACCCTTCCACACAATAACGGGCTCATCGGGAAAAGCGAAACAAATTAACTTATGGCGACAATCCACATTAGCATAACACGCAGACAACCAGTCCATCCCCATAATTACATCAAAATCCACCATCTCAAGTTCATACAAATCGGCCACGGACTCACGACCTTTAATCACAACAACACAATTTCTATACACTCTAGAAGCAATAACAGGAACACCCGTAGGCGTATCAACAGCAAAGGGTTCCAGCAAAGATTCGGGTTTCATACCCATATCAAGAGCAAAATAAGGAGTCACATAGGATAAATTTGAACCCGGATCAATCAATGAGTAATCATCATGAGTACAGATGGTAAGAATACCTGTAACCACTGCGTCAGAAGACTCAGCTGCCTCCCTACGAGTCAGCCCATAAAGTCGAGTTGTCCCTCCACCAGAAGTATTAGCAACTTCCTTTCCCTTGCCATTATTACGAGCATTCTGATAATTATTGGTAGCATTACCAGCAGACGAATTTTTAGCAGATGCAGAAACAGGCGAATCATTCTTTTGATTATTCATAGCAGCCATCTCACGTAGCCACTTTTTGCAGTCCCTCTTAATGTGCCCCGGAATACCACAGTGATGACAGATACGACTTTCCCACACTGGTGGACGACTACTTCCCTGCAACAACCTACCAGTATTGTTATTATTTTTCTGGCCTTGTCTACCAGAAGGCACACTAGCATGGGAATAAGTGCCAGAATGAGCAGGTGCATAATACCCTTTACTCTGCCCTCCCTTATAATTATTACCACTAAAACCACCCGCTGATCGGGCCTTCTTGTGCTGATCTCGATCCACCCTCTCTTCATTTTTCCAACTTTCTTGTTATTCAGCAAACCCAACCAAAGATGAGAAAGTGCAAGTAGGAGACATAGCAACAGCAGCACATGCAGACTTGATACGTGGTACCAAGCCTTTCACAAAACGAGTCAACTTATGCTTTTCAATCGGAAGCATGTATAAAGCATACTTTGACAGACGTGTGAAATCCAAACTATACTCGCGAACTGACTTGTTACCCTGCTCCAGCTTTTCAAATTTCGTAGCCATAGCAATTCTTTCCTCATCAGACAAGAACCTTTCCATGAATGCCTCCTCAAATTCAGCCCACGTCGGAGCTAAAGCAGTGTCACCTCTCTCAGATTCCCATATCTAAAACCGTACGTGAGCAACATCCTTCAACTGATACGAAGCAAGCCTCACGACTTCTGAATCCTGGGCATACATTGCCCTCAATGACTTAAAGGTCTCATCTAAGAAGTGTTGGGGGTCGTCCAACTCTCGTGACCCAAAGAACTCTGGTGGCTTTAAGTCAAGGAACTGCTTAAATCTGCCTCCACCATGAGGTCCCACACCTCCAAGCTGTTGCTGAGCAGCAACCAATACAGTCAACATTTGAATAGCCGTTTGCATAGTACCAATATCGGGTACACCCGCAACAGGGACAGCAGGAGCAGGCGGTGCTGGAGGTGGTGCTTGATTTCTAGCATCATTTCCATTACCAGCATTCGCGCCCCCCAGATTTCGCTTAACTTTCACGGGACGTCCTCGTTTACCATTTTTGGATCGCGTCAACGTCATTTCTGCAAGGCACAAATTAACGAGCGAATTAGAACGATCCTAAAAAGGACTTTAAGCTCTACAGCACAATCTAGAATCAAGAAGAATAGGAAACAACTACAAATGTCCTGGGAGTTTCTCAATCATGCAGGTGATCAGGCTGCACAAGGAAAACTCCACTAGACACAGCTCCACAGACACCAGCAATAATCTTAGGACGTATTTAAACCTAGGCTCTGATACCAAACTTGTCATGCCCCAAAACCCACCCTAGACGTGACCGGCATCCGACGTTATGAACAACATCGGAAGAACCTAAACAACACAATAATAATAATAATAATACTTGAACCCGCCAGGTTCAACATTCGCCTCCAGCAATTTATAAATTTAATGTAACAAATCATAAATACATGAACTAATTCAGCGGAAGTCTTTATTATCATAAAAGTTAATCAAAACGTGACAACGCCCAAGAGTTAACAAAACTCCACAACTACCCACAAGAATTTATACTATGGAGCTTCTAGGATAAAGAGGTAATAGTTTGACTCATCGGGACGCAGCCCGAAAATCTAGAATAATAAGTGAAACAGGAAGTGTCCCACCAACAAGGATGTGGGCTCACCAAATCAACAACAGCAGCAAGTCCTCCTAAGCGTCGAGAGTATCACGAGCCTGCTCTTCTCCGTTACCTAACATACCATAAAAAACAACAATGGTATGCCTGAGTACTCGTACTCAGTGAGTGCCTCGGGGACAACAAGTACTATGAAAATAGAATACGTAATGCATAAAGAAATTAGTCTTGCCAGTCAGGTGAGAGCGATATAAGAACAGTTATCCAGTTTATGCATCTCAATAATAAACATCAAAACCCATTTATAAAGCCTCTTGTCAAGATACAATCTCAAATATGCCTTTTTAATCAATTAAGATAATCATCACCAATTCCATAAGAGAATAAGAATATCTCACATGCCAATACAGGCCCAAGAACCAATCACATCGAAGGGATAACCGTAGAGGTTCCCTAAACACTGCGCAATACACCGAAATATGGATTCACGGTGGCTACTCTTCCTCCCGAATAGCAAGGCCATTAATACACCCCAGGTAGCAAACCCGGAAGTGGCCACTCTTCCTCCCGAATGGCAAGGCAATTAATACACTAGGATCCATAGTGGCTACTCTTCCTCCCGAATAGCAAGGCAAACACAATAACAAAGTCCATGACATAGAATCCGATTCACAATTTGTCTCAAAGTAGTCACACCATCAATAACATTAAAGTTCATTATGCCATATCGAAAGAATAAGTCATTCCAATCAAAGTTTTGAAACGTATAACTTCTTTATGAAAGATTTCCATGTCCCAATTCATCAATGAGAATGTCATCACCAACCTTAACCATCATTATTAAGCATCTCTCATAGAGAAAAAAAAAACATTCATAATATCTTATACATATATAGGGTTTGTTACAATCTAGGTTTAATGTGGGTTTGTCCCCTCACACACATTAACCATCATTTAGACATGAATTAGAGTTCAAGAAACATAAAAAGATTGCTTTTCCTTTCATTCATTAAGGAATCTTGAATAAAATTTATACTTCCAACAATAGTTTCAAAAAGTGATTTTAAAAGGGAGACATACCTTAATTTGTTAAACAAGATTTAACAATTCACTTTTCTATTGAAGAACACCCAAACCCTAGCTTGAATCACTTTGGAAGGAAATATGTTGCAAACCCTTAATTGCTCCAATTAAATACTTGAATTTTGGAGAAGATTTTCTAAATCTTGATTCTTGAACCTTGAAATGGGTTTTCTTGAAAACCCTAGATCAGGAAGAATGATTTCTTGTTTAGATTATAAGGATGGGTATTAGAATTGAGTTGGAATAATTAGAACGGACTTACCTTGGTGTTCTTGATGTTGGAGGAGAGTAGGAGGTCGTTCTAGGGTTTGAAGGAATGAAAATAATGAGTTGAACTGGTATGGATGAATATATACTGTCCTGTGAAATTGCAATTTACGACCTGAATAGTGCTGGTCGTATTTTCAGTTTACGGGTCGTAAACTGCAATACGGGCCGTATTTTGCAATACGGACTGCACTGCGTCTCTTCAGTAAAATGGCCATAACTCTTTGCACAGATGTCCGTTTGACCCCCGTAATATACCGTTGGAAAGCTATTGCAATTCTCTACAACTTTCATCCAGGAAGTTTTCCCAAATTCCAAATACATTTTGAAATACGGGCCGTAAAGAAAAATACGGTCCGTATTTAACCATATGACCTCAAAATGTCAAATTTCAGAATGTTCAGAAATTCTTGGTTTCAGTTTACGGGCACTGTTCATGGGCGTAAATTGAAATATGACCACTGTTCATGGGCGTAAACCACCATCTTACAACTGAACAGAGAAATTCTAACTCCCACATTCTTTATCTGATTTTCTAAGTCTAGGATCATGATCAAAGTTAAAGTTAAAGGTACGGGGTGTTATAGGTTTACACTATGAAAGTTTGCGAGTGAGGTTCCACCATTTCGGTATAGGTCGTCCATCAGCCGAAAGGAGATCAGTTGTGGCGGTGATCATGAATCGTGTCAAGCCTTTGTCGTGATCATCATCAAGGCTGGTAAGGATGGCCATGCTAACTTTTATGGCCAGATTAATCACGCCTCCCGGGAATAGCTTCGAGGAGTAGATCCAGATTAAGTGGACGGTAGTAAGAACCCACATTGATCAAGGTGGCGAAATAGCGGAGGCTAGTCACCGTCCTCCATAGCGATGGACCCACTTAGGCCAAGCAGACCTTATAATGTCGACAGATGCCAAGGATGACCGGATCCACGGCCTCACCAATTTTCATTGAAAAAGGGTATGTATAAACATATGAGTATCCCGATTGGTAGGAAGTGATCCTTTAGTCCTCCCCAGGAACGATCACTTCGTCTTGTTCCCACCTACAATCAATCTTCACGGTGGGTAGGAGATCGACCTGGATTCTGGACCGGTAGTCACCGGCGGGAGTGTTACGCCCCAGAAAATTTCATGTTACTAAGGCTGCAGACGGCTTAATGTGAGCTCAAGGAGGAGCAAATATTACAAGTATATACGATGAAATTCTACTGTATTAGCATGAGTATGATATTTGGAATTCGTACAATATGATTGGAATGATACGTTAAAAGATATGTAGCCCTCGTAATCGTAAGCTGAGGTGGGGTCCACATGTCGAGATTTTATAAAGGACAAGGCTCGTGAAGAGTAAAGTGTAGTACAAGTTGTTGCCGTCGTTTTAAGCTAAAAATTGAACTTGGGGGATGTTGTTTTCGTGGTGGCTGCTCATATAAGGTATGTTTAAGATTTTAATGATGTTATTACCCTGATCAATGATAGATTTGACGGGTTAGAATAGAGAAAATGACATTGAAAGTTCGGTTATAATTTTTGGATATCAAATGACTTGGGGGCTGTTTTGGTGATTAAATGGATAGGATTAGTTGGATATTCATATAAAATAATTGTTGACATTGTTGTTGATGTTGTTGATAAGTTGCTGTTCTTGAATTTGGGAGAATAATGTGTATGAAGATATCGTATACAAAGCGTACACCGGGCCGTTTTGGTGTATATCCTTGGGAGTTGATACTTTGAGTTTAAAAAGGCTTATATGATATGGTTCTTGTTGTTGTTAATTTAGCTGAATTGGATTGTTGGGGTTGTCGAGTTTATAAAGGAAATGCTGTCGAAATTCCATTAGAAATAAAGATAAGTTTAAGGGATTGATTATAAGGATATATATTGGATTGATTGTTGGTAAATTTGTATTTTTGATAGATTAGCATGACCCGAAGTGTTACATCCGACATTTTTGTTCATTCGGAAAGTTCAAGATAAATTGACTTGTGATGAATAAGGCCACTATTGGACATTACTTGGTATGAATGTGTGAGTTATGAATTCAATGGGATGGAATTACGAAAGGTGGCCAAGGGCAAAATTGGAATTTTGGAAACTTGTTCCATGAATTACAAAAAAAAAAATTAGACAAGTGGGCTCAAAAAAAAAAAAATAAGAAAAGAGGCCCAATTGGGAATGGCCCAACCGGCCACAAGGCATAGCCCAAGCCCATGGTTGTTATATAATTACCATGTGATAAATATATATACATCCTTATCACAAGATCATTCAAGAAGCAAGATCAAAACAAAAAAAAAAAAAAAGGAGAGGGTTCGGGTTTTGGAGAAAAAAAGGAAAGAAAAGAAAGAAATTTTTTTTGAAGCCAATCCTTTGGTTTAAAGGGTTCATCTCTTGAGAGATTATTGCTAAGCACAAGATTCTCTACAAGTTGATATAAAGATTGTGGCAAGAAAACAATTTCATCCTCCAAGTGAAGAACTTGAAGAAAGGTAAGGATTTCATGCTTTTGTTGTGTTAAAAATGATGTATGTATGTTGTAGTATGTGTGAATGAATGAAAAATATGGAAATTTTGTGTGTGGGATCAAAGGGGTGTTGGCCGAATAGGTGGGTATGAGTTACATGTTTTGAATGATTTGAGTTCATGTTGTAATTTAGTTGTTGTATGGTGGAAATTGTATTAGAAAGGAAAGTGGGATGAATTAGTGAGAGTTGGAAAAATATAGTATGTTGGCCGTGTGGTACTATGTGTAGTATGGAATGTGAATTTGATTTTTGTTGTATGTTAATTGTGTTATGGCTTTGTGAAGTAGATTGATGATAATGAACTCGGAATATGAAAGTGTGTTTATGAACTCGTATGTTGAAAGTTAGGAAAGATTGGAAAGATAGTGATTTGATAGAAAGTTGAACGTTTGCTTATCTTGTGAATATTATGTGCACATGGTATGGATGCCTCCGATGTGTGTCGTAATGATGTTGATGGATGATGGATATGAAAATAATAAGTTTTGGTTGGAAATGTAAGTTTGAAACGAAAGATGATTCGTTGTGTCGAAAGATGGCTAATAATGCCATAGCGTATGATTTAGTGTTTATTGATGTTTGTTGTTGTTTGGATGTCTCCTCTGGGTTGTTGTGTTGATAAAGTAAGCCGAGCTAAGTCTCGGGGATGTCGTATATACAGAGGAAATGCTGCCGAAATTTCGGTAGGCAAGTATGTGTAAAGTTGGAATATTGAAAGAATGAAACTAACCAAATGGTAAACTTGACCATTTCCAGATTTTGGACGAAATTTGGAGTGACGCCAAGCGAGCTTAAGGCGCCATCGAGGTATGTGAAGCACTTCTTTACGTTCCTAGGCATGTTCTGGATGTGGTAGGCTCGGCCGCGAGCCTTAAGTCCGACTCTGTTCCCCGGAATTCGAGACGGAAAACCGCTCCAATTCCTTCAATTCAATTGAACCTATTTTCTTACAAATAGCCCTTAAAGGGAGATTTTGTACAAAATTTCCCCAAACGGAGTCGGAACACTTCCGCATGAGTATGGGTGACCTCATAAGGTCAATTATCCATAATTTACGCATGTAGCCTCGGATTGGTCCGAGGTGGGCCCACAAGGCCCGATACTTCCGGTACGATTTTAAAATACATCTGTTTTGGTCCGATTTTCTCCAAAAAATTTCTGAACTATTATTTTATGTATATTATGGCTATTTTTGTGTAGTTTATACAATATGATTTCTGGACATCCGAGAATCCCATTCTGATGATAATCTGTCGTGCCTTCCCAACTAGGATGTAGGTGCGTACTATGCATATTATCTGGATATTCTGATTTTGGCTCGCCGTTTGGCACCCCTTCAGTTTGATCGAGTCTGTATGTTGAGGCTGTAGGTAGGTGGTTTCTCATTTATCGATTCGTGTCTGTCTCAATGCATTCTTTCACTGCGACCCGGGCCAGGTTCTGTTATCGTGCATATTTCTCTGCATTGTTCACCGCGTCCCTCGGCGTACGGGCCGGGATCTGTATGTCTGTATGATCTGTGTATGGGGATGGCGGCCAGGATGGCATATGATCTGATTTGATTCTGTCTGTCCACCGCGTCCCGTACTAAGAGGGCCGGGTTCTGTTACCGCGCCCCCAGACAGGGCCGGGATCTGTATGAATATATGCGTGTGCCATCTGTATTTATAAAGCACACGCCTTTGTATGATTTTGTATGACTCTGTGCTACTCTGCATGCATAATTCTGTCCGTCATACTACTGTCTGTCTGTCCGTCTATGTTACGACTATTTCTGTTTGTCCGTATGGCTTCTGCTTCTGTATGTCCGTATGGATTCAGATTCTGCTCGTCTGTCCGTATTATGATTTCGTCTGTCTGTCCGAACTATAATTCTGTCCATTTGTGTGTAACACGATTCTGTATGTCTGTCTGGATCATAACTCTGTCCGTCAGTTTGACTTATGATTTTGCCCGTTATATTTCTGCGACTCTAGTTCGGACTATGTTTATATCTGTTACGTTTCTGCTTTACATACTCGGTACATTTTCCGTACTGACCCCCGTTCTTCGGGGGCTGCGCTACATGCCCGCAGGTACAGACGCACCAGGTGATACGCCGCCCGCGTAGGTTTCTGACTCTGCTACTTGAAGAGCTCCTTTGACTCGGAGCATATATCTTTGATATATATATCTTCTGTCTTTGTGTACTCCGTATGTTTGTATATTCTGGGTACGGCGGGGCCCTGTCCCGTCATATGATTCTGTATGTCTGTAGAGGCCTGTAGATAGATGTGTGGGTTACGGGTTCCGTCTGTATGTTAGCCCTATCGGCTTATCTGTAAATGTCTGTGTGTTCAGGTATATGTATATATATATGTATGTTACGCGCACGCCGTATTTGTATCGGCCTACTTCTGTACTTCTGTTTTGAAAAAAAAATCTGTATGGTTCGAGTTCGATCAGGTAGGTACGTATGGGTGCCCAGTTAGGGTACCAGTCGCGGCCCACGGGGTTTGGGTCGTGACACGAAGATGGGTTGTGATTAGCTGGAAAACGGCAAAGGTATGTAAGGAAAACATTTCTTCC
Source organism: Lycium barbarum (assembly GCF_019175385.1). Classification (NCBI taxonomy): domain Eukaryota; kingdom Viridiplantae; phylum Streptophyta; class Magnoliopsida; order Solanales; family Solanaceae; genus Lycium; species Lycium barbarum. The sequence continues at coordinate 35,960,083 of NC_083344.1, forward strand.
TTTGGCATGATTCTTGCTGTTATTCATTCTATATGTACTCCATATGATTCCATTCTTAGACGAATAAGGTCTAAATGTTTCTTGTGATGGCTTATTGATATTGTACTCCTATTCTGTTCCGAAGGGAACACCCATAAGGTGCCAAGTTGAGTTGTTTATATGGTTTTACTAATGATTTCGAGGAAATGAGTTTTATACTAAAAGAAACATAAAGTGTGATTTTCAAAACCACTCCGAAAGGGGTGCGAGATTTTACTACTTCATTTCATTTACGATTTCTGCTTACATTCCGTAGTATCATCCCTTTATATTGATATGATCATTTATTCTTTGGGTAGGGCAATAAGATGAAATTGATTAGAATATAAGTAGTAAGGATTTCATAACAATTCTACCCTTAAACCTGGAAGTATGTCCTGCTAAGTCTAGTGAGATACAAATTTGATAACTTCTTATGAAAGACTAAGGTTAATAACTGGATTGTGATGACTTGATTAGTGACTTATGATATGAATTGAAATTGATATTTGTGTATTGAGTTTGAATTGATATTAAGCCGAAAGCGGCTGCCGAAGGAGCCATCGTTATTAAGCCGGAAGCGGCTGCCCTAAGAGGCCATCGTTATTAAGCCGGAAGCGGCTGCCCGAAGGGGCCATCATTACTATGCCGGAAGCGGCCGTCCGAAGGGACTATTGTGATACTAGCCGGAAGCGGCTGTCTGAAGGGACTATTCTGTTAAGATGTCGGAAGCAGCATATGTGTTGGATTGCATTATTTACTTAAAGATTGTTTTGAGACTTCGTGTGCACATTTATGTTTCTTCCAGCGAAGGCTGCAGGTATTGAGTTAGGTTGCGATTTCTTCTCTCCTAAGTCAAATTATGATTATGACTTGTTACCACCTTACATACTCAGTACATTGTCTGTACTGACGTCCTTTTGCCTGGGACGCTGCGTTCATGCCCGCAGCCCCAGATTGTTTGGCAGGTTAAGTGTATAGCTAGGATGCTTGGACGTCAGCTGGGATTGGCAAGTTCCACCTCATTCTGGAGCTGTGCTGAGTCATGTATCGATATGTATGATTATGGGTATGTCAGGTCCCTGTCCTGACTCATAATGTTCAGTTTACTTCTTAGAGACTTCTGCAGACAGTGTCCTGTGGTATGTTTGTCGAGATGTCGACAAAGTGATGTCAGTTGAGTCCTTTGTGGATTTTAAAAGAGTATGTATTTTAGATGATTTCAATTGGTTTAAAGTACTTATTTAATTGAAAGTTTTCATAATCGTTATAAAGATAATGATTTCTATTTGGAAAAGTTTTATATTCTTAAAAGTTTTTGAAATGATAGGATTTGATAGAGAGAATGTCTAAAGGTTCGCTCGACTCTGATGAGAGTCGGGTGCCCGTCATGCCCTACCACTGTTAGGGTGTGACAGGGAGAGTCTCGAGCATCGGCTTGGCCAGTAGTGACATCTTTTTCCTGAAGGTCGTTATCAAAATATAGTTCCCTGGCATTATGCATCGTGCCAGTGGGTTTATCTTAGTTGTGACTTCGTCACCTTGATAATGCATATCCGGCAACCGGGGACGGCATTACGGTGGCACAAGCGTCGGTGGCATCAGAAGCAGAAAGAGTGGTGGCTTCAGTAGAAGGAGTTTGTGGTGTCGACATGGTGTCACTTGAAAGGAAGGTTGCGTAAAGGTTTTTGAAATGGTGAAGTGATTGAAAAACTTTTCGGTGATCGGAATATAGGAGAAGAAGAAGGTATTGTTGTAGAAAACTTGTAGAAAGTTTCAGTAGTGAGCAAAGTAACAGTATGAAGGTGGTGATTCGTTTATATAAAAGGGAAAAAACACCGACTTCATCATTATCTTGGTAACCGATGAGCAGTCATACGGATCTTCAGCCAGTCATGAGGCGACACGCGTCTGTAACATTCAAAGCGAAGAGACGTGCGTCTTATCAAGTGTCAGAGACCATTGCCTGATTTCCCGCCATAAATTGTGAAAACTTTCCACTTCCCGCTCACATTTGCACTAGTCCCCGAAAAGTGGGGGACTCTGTATTAGGCAAAATTTGTAGACACCGAGTGGACGAATTAAATGATGCCACGTGGCAATAGTGACAGGTCAGGTTTGAGTCAGCATGCAAGAAACTTCGGGGAATCATGTGCGGTCTTGGAGAAATGTGCATGGTATCTCGCCTGCGAGGCATAGATTAGAGGGGATCCATGAAGCATACTATTTCATGGCACACGGAACGTAGTTCAATGTACAACTATTACAAGAAGGTTCTGGGTCTTCCTCGGGTCTTAAATGAGCTTTATTACCCTTCATTGCTCATCATTACTATAGCATTAATATTAGGTAATAAAGAAGGCTCGATTCATGGATCACGCACCTCATAAACTCTAGTATAAATAGGACTCCTCATATCAGTGTAAGGACATCCGAAATCTATTAGACAAATAGGCACTCTTAAGCAATTTCTTTGTTCTTGTTCTTGGTTTATATTGATAGCGCTTAGGAAAATCCATGCCCCCGAGACCCTAACTGGCAGCTTCACCAATGGTCAGGCTACTTACTTTGAATAACATTAGCTCTCTATCCTATTTGTTCTTGTTCATTATTTCATTAACTTGGTCATATTGATCCACTCGTTCATAACCACATATATAATTCAACTGTACCGTTTTGTGGGTAAACACTTCTATACAAGGAAGAGAAAATTTTGTCCCAAATTTATTTACTTCTAAAAAAATGGTGGTATATTTTGAAGAGCGATTGTATTCTAAAGAGTGGAATTAGAAGTGGCTATTTGTGCAGTTGGGCCCTCAGCTAGTGTGACTAGGTCCGCTTATCGGACGGATCGGGTGGATAATTACGCTTAACGGTTTGACTTATCGGTGATCGGCTTTTAAATGTATTAATCCGCCAGCCAACTGATAAGATATCGGTTTGTTTGGTGACAATTACCGGTGGTGTATCGACTAATCTAAGAAAAATTAAAATTAAAATCACATGTAGTCCAACTTCCACAATTATTTTGTGTTCTTCAAATTCCATTATGAAACCACGCAGTAGTAACAAGGAAAACTCGTAGGATGGTCAATTTCTACCTGTGATGACTAATAAGAACTTTAAATTTTCTCATAGGATTGTTACTACTTTCTCCTAAGATGAATACAGAAATCATGTTATGACCACTTGAGTGACTTATGATAATGAAAACCATAGGATTGTTTAAGATCACCGTTGAAAATTGCTCATGCGATGGTTTTATTCATTGAATCAATCTATATATATAATAAAGCCAAGCATAGACAAGGTGATGTGGCACCTCTCTTTAGCCACAATTCCTATTTATCTTTTTTCGCCCTTTTTTGAGTTATTCTTCATTTTTTTCTCAATTATTTTATTTGAAAAAATCATCTTCTCACACATTTATTTTCATAACTTCAATCCTAATAATATCCATTAATCTTATGCCTTTAACTGACACATATTCATCTACATAACTCCTACTCTTAATAACCTCAATTACTCCTATGTCTTTTCAAGTCCACAACCCCCCAAATAATATGCTATAAAGTATACCCCTTATCTTGATATTTTCCTAATGAACTATTATTGGATACACAATGGAAAACGACAATGCATATTGGATCTGTATAAATAATAAAAGGGAAAATACATAAACCCCCCCCCCCCCCAAACGTATACTCGGATTAATTATGACACACCTAACTTTTGCGGGCGACCTATTACCTCCCTGGCCTTATTTTTTCTGTATTTTTGTACCCTTTTTTGACTGACGTGGCAAAAAAAAAAAATTGAAGCCCAGTTGCACAGTGGAGAGTGTTGCACACTCTCCGCCACATTGGTGCCACGCTGCTGCCACATCACTGCCACGTCACTACCACTTTTCCTTTCTTTTTTTTTCATTTGATTTTTCTTTTATTAATTATATTACAATAATTAACCTCTAATTAACCATTAATTTTGTCTTCTTCATCACTAAACCCTTCTTCTTCTTCTTCTTCTTCTTCTTCTTCATTTCAAGATATCCATCAACCCATTTTCTTCCTCCATTAACACACACACACACATTCAACCCACTTTCTTCCTCCATTAACAACACAGATTCAACCCATTTTTTCCTCCATTAACACACACACATTCAACCCATTTTCTTCCTCCATTAACACACACATTCAATTTAATCATCAATCATAAAGAGCTTATTTTCAAAAAACATTCAACCCATTTTCTTCCTCCATTAATACACACATTCAATTTCATCATAAACCCCTCTTTTTCATCTTCATTTCAGCCCCCCCCCCCCCCAAACCCGCTCCTCTTGCCCCACCCATTTGAAGAAATTGCCATTGACACCCATTTGAAGAAATTGCCATTTGAAGGACAAACTGTGCAATTTCTTCCTTTCTGGGCTATGTTCAATCATGGACTGGAATTTAACAACAATGGAAATTGTTGTTTGTTAAATTTCATGGAAATTGTCCAACCCGCTCCTCTTGCCATTTGTTAAATTTTATGGAAATTCATGGGGAATGAAATTTAACAACAATGTAGAAATTGCACGAACTGCCCATGATTTCACGAACTGAGCTATGTTCAATCATGGCGGCGTCGGTGGTGGCGGTGTGGTGGCCGTGGCGGCGGCGGTGGGGGTGGTTGAAGAGAAAGAAGAAGAAAGAGAAAAAGGAGAAAGAAGAAGCAAGAGAAAAAATGGGTTTTTTAAAAAAAATTAATTTTTATTAAAATATAAAAACTATTTTTACTGTTTTCACTCGCTATTAATTATTTTTTTGCCACGTCAGCCAAAAAAGGTACAAAAATACAGAAAAAATAAGGTCAGGGGGGTAATAGGTCACCCGCAAAGGTTGGGTGCGTCATAATTAATCCGAGTATAAGTTGGGGGGAGGGGGGTTATGTATTTTCATAATAATAAAACTAGGAATAGACAAGATGATGTGACGCCTCTCTTTGGCCACCATTCCTATTTATCTTTTTTCTCCTTTTTTTGAGTTATTCCTCATTTTTTTTCTCAAACATTTTATTTGAAAAAATCATCTTCATAACTCACACATTTATTTTCATAATTTCTATCCTAATAATATCCATTAATCTTATGCCTTTAAATGACACATATTCATCTACATAACTCCTACTCTTAATAACCTCAATTACTCCTATGTCTTTTCAAGTCCATAAACCCCCAAATAATATGTTATAAAGTATACACCTTATCTTGATCTTTTCCTCATGAACCATTATTGGTCACACAATGAAAAACGACAATGCATATTGGAACGAGGAAAGCAAGTTCATACATGATGCCTGGTCACTTTAGTTATTAGGAGTCATCAAGTCTTTCTATGAGAAGGTTTACATGCCATATATGCATCCCTTAAAAAATAACCAAGAGCTGCCACAAGTTTTGCATTGATGCTTCTCATGGCAACAATGAGCTGTTTAAGCTTACAAGATATGCAAAAGGTGAAACTGCAATTCTCACAATCCACTGCACTGTGTATGCTGATAAGAGTCGAAATGGGCAAAATCTTTCATACGTTTTCAATAGGTTCCAAAAAATTGAATTTCTGTAGTACTGGTCATGCATCTATATACTCGATCTTTTTCGTCATATCAACGTTAGAATCTCTTTCAATTTGTTAATGATACGAAGTCTGCATCAGTGTTCCTTTTTTAAGCTACTTTTATTTTGGTTTACACTTCAATATCTTAATTTGTGCATACCATCTGTACAATGGAAGTAAACTTTAAATGGCTCAGAAGTGATTTCTCTATGACCTTTTTTCTAATCTTGAAAACGTTGTGCGAAACAATAAAATATTTCTTATTTTAGAGATGTACAAACGTTTTGGACAAAATTGCAAAGAAAATTATTTGGGATAGTTTCCCATACACATTACATTCAAAACCAGTATATGTCACGACCCGACTGGTGGGCCATGACGGGCACCCGGTGCTATCCCACTCGAGCACCTCTTATTGTACATCCACATTCACATCTAGGTGGACCACATGGCTTACTCATAATTTACATATATCAATAGTGCTAATCTCGTTAGGCAACAACGCATTTATATCATCATCAATAACAATGCCCATATCCATATATACAAGCCGACGAGGCTATCAAAATGATATACAAAATATGAGCCGACAAGGCTACAAGACATCTAACCATACACAACTGTTTACGAGCCTCTAAGAAGAGTATGTAATATCATATAGGCGGGACAGGTATGTAACATCATATAGGCGGGACAGGAACCCGCCATGCCCATAGGTATGTACACAAAAGAATAATACCCAAAAGTTGTAGCTCCGGATGAAATGGAGCTCCTCTATGCAGTCATTGAATAGGAAATCTATAGATCAAGCCTGTCTCCCTGTCCACCTGCGGGCATGGCGCAGCATCCACAAACAAAAGGACGTCAGTATGAATAATGTACTGAGTATGTAAAGCATAATCAATATAATAGTATAAGCATAATAAACAGCACAAGAAATAACATGAAATGGGGAGAATCAGGAGGTAATAGAGTCATTTGTACCTCTAGTGGCCTTCATCATATCTACTTATTTGTTTTTCATAGGGACCTTCCATTTCTACTGCTTACTCATGTACATATATACATATATATTCGTATTCGTATTCCTATTCATACTCGTATCCATATCATACCCGACCATGAAGGTTCGGTGTTTCACATACTCGGCCATGACAAGGCTCGGTGATTATACATACCTGGCCCTACCAAGGCTCAGTGTTATTCGTACTCAACTGCAGTGGTGTGCGCGCGATAGGTATCATACCTGGCCATATAAGCTTGGTGTTAGATAATAGTCATACATACTTAGACACGTATACATAAGAGCACATAAGTATCATCAACATCATTACCATCATCATCTTCGTTACGTATATCCTTGGAGGATCAACTATCATATGAGGGATGCAATGGAATCATGAAAGTATCGAGGATCATGAGCTTTAGTAACTTTAGAGATAGAATCATTTGGAAGACATTATGGAACTCATGAAAGGGTATATAGCAAGGAACCATGCCTTAATGATAGAAGGGTTAGCCTTACATACCTCTTTGTCTTCTTAGCTATTTAATGTTCACCTTCGAAGCTTGAATAATCTACATTTAGAAGGATTCGTACCATAGTTAAGCCTTAATGATACTCTTAAACCTAAACTAGAATAATTCATGATTTAACGAAAATTGGGCAGCATTTCCCCTATTCCATCGACTTCCACTATACTACAATACAACTGCCAAACATCCACTATATCACAATCAAGTAATCACATTACATTAAGCCTTCAATATTCATTCTCATATCCAACCCATACTAGCAACTTCATGCCAACTTTTGCACATTTTCAAACAACGCTTCCTCATCACCATTATTACCTTCCATAACAAGATTATATCCATATCATACTAAGAATCATTATTCAAGTTAACTTACTACTCACAAACATCATAAAAACTACATTTAGACTACATTCTCTACTTTCTTTTTTCTACCCAAGTTTTGCTAGAACCAAGCATTCTAAATAACATGAAATAAGCATGGAAACTAACCTCTTTATCCCTTAGGAACAATATTTGGAGCAGCTATCAACTTGTGCAAAAACCCTAGCTACAATGCCCAAGTATTTCTTGAAATCCATCAACCCTATGAAGCCTTCTAACACATGAACACTTTGATTCTTGCTGTTTGATCTTTGTAATCTCTTGGGTTTGAGTAAAATATGTTTGGAGAAGGGTTTTGGAGCTTTAGAGAGTTTGGAAGAAATGTGGGAAATGAAAAATGAGCAAGGGTCGTCCATCCTTATAAAATAAAGATCTAACCCGACCTGATTATACGGTCCGTATAATTGGACCGCAAAATCCCACCAGGGATCACCTCTCTCTGAACGAAACCTACGGACCATTATATGGGCCGTATAATTTATACGGTCCGTACAAATGGCCGTACAACTGGAAATTTTCCGAATTCCATTCTCGTCGACTCGTTTGACTTCCAATCCTCGTGGAACCTTCTTGGTACGTATATAACACTTCATTAACCATAAAATAGGTCCTATATCAGCCCTTTAAGATATTTCTAAATAAAAATTAGCTCAAATATAGCGGAAACCTTCCGAACACGACTTACATTTCACTTCCTTCAACAAACTAAATTTCACATATCCGTATGACTTCAAAATCCTATGGTATACATCTTAAGCTATCTAATAGTTCCCTTAATCTCATAAGGATTTCATAATCAACTTAAGCCCATATTAACCTATCCACAAGGCAACACATCCAGAATTTTCGATATGTAACATTCTTCTCCCCTTAGGAACATTCGTCCTCAAATGTTAGGTTCTTGGGGATTCTATAAAAATTTTGCCAAAGTTTCCCCTATAATATGGAACTACCATCCTGCATAGCAACCCAAAATACATCGTCTCACAGGGCTACAACAACAACATCAATAACCATGGCCACACACGACCAAGAAAATATCAAGGAAAACATTACATACCTGAGGATAATGGTGTCTCTGCCTGAGTCTCCTCTAAAGGTGAAAATAAATACGGGTCCCTGAACTTCTTGTCTTCTTCGGCTTCCCAAGTCATTTCCTCCCTATTATTATTCTTCCATAAAACTTTAACTGAAGCTACCTCTTTAGTTCTGAGCTTCTGTACTTGCCTATCTAAAATGGCAATGGGGACTTCTTCATAAGACAATTGTTTGGTAGCTTGGAGATCATCTATTGGTACAATTCTAGAAGGATCTCCAATACATTTACGAAGCATCGATACATGAGAAACTGGGTGAACTGACTCCAAATCAGGAGGTAGATCTAATTCATAAGCCACTTTGCATACCTTGCGTATAATCTCATAGGGCCCAATGTACCGAGGGCTAAGCCTGCCCTTCTTGCCAAATCTCATGACGCCCTTCATTGGCGACACCTTCAAAAATACCCAATATCTCATTTGGAACTCTAAGTCTCTTCGACGATTATCTGTATAGGATATTTGGCGACCCCTGAGCTGTTAATAATCGATCGTGTATAAGCTTGACTTTCTCTATAGCTTGCTGGACCAAGTCCGGCCCTATCAATTTGTTCTCTCCTACTTCGAACCACCCAATTGGAGATCTACACTTTCGCCCATATAAAGCCTTATACGGAACCATTTGGATGCTAGAATGATAGCTATTGTTATAAGGAAACTCAATAAGCGGTGAATGATCATCCCAACTACCTCCAAAATCCAATATACATGCTCGTAGCATATCCTCAAGGGTCTGAATGGTACGTTCATCTTGTCCATCAGTCTATGGGTGAAATGCCGTGCTAAGGCTCACCTGAGTCCCCACACCTTCTTGGAAAGATCTCCAATACTGGAACATCGTGAAGTCGCACTATCTCTTTAACATAAAGCTTTGCATAATCTTCTGCTACATATGTAGTTCTGACCGGTAAGAAATGAGCTGACTACGTGAGTCTATCTACAATAACCCGTATAGAATCATACTTACGTTGGGAACGGGGTAAGCCTGTAATGAAGTCCATGTTAATTACTTCCCATTTCCAAGTTATAATTTCTATAGCTTGTAACAATTCACCCGGCTTTTGGTGCTCCATTTTCACTTGCTAAAAGTTAGGACATTGAGCCATGAATTCCGCTATGTCCTTCTTCATTCCATTCCACCAATATATAGGTTTAAGATCGTGATACATTTTCGTTGCTCCTGGGTGAACATAATAACGGGAACAATGAGCTTCTTTTAATATTTGGTGGCGTAATCCTGCAACATCAGGAACACATAACCTGCCTCGACATCGGAGGACTCCATCTCCAGAAATCTCAAATGACGACTTCTCCTTCTGAGGGAGTGTATTTCTGTAATGAATTAGCATGGGATCTTCGTATTGTCGATCCTTCACTTCTACTACTAGCGACGAGACCACTGAGTTTTGAATGATAGCTCCCATATTGCCTGAGTCCACTACTCGAACTCCTAGGCTAGCTCACTGATGGAGCTCACGAGCGATCTATCTTTTCTCTAGCTGAACATCGCATAAACTTCCCATGGATCTACGGCTAAGAGCATCAGCCACCACATTTGCTTTCCCGGGATGATATAGGATGTCAACATCATAATCCTTCAACAACTCCAACTATCGCTGTTGCCGTAAATTCAGTTCTTTCTACTTGAAGATATACTGAAGGCTCTTATGATCTATATAAATATCAACGTGGACTTCATAAAAATAATGTCTCCACATCTTCAATGCATGAATCACTGCAGCCAATTCAAGATCATGGGTCGCGTAATTCTTCTCATGTTTCTGTAACTACCTTAAAGCGTACACAATCACCTTACCATGTTACATCAACACACAACCTAGCCTAACGCCTGAAGCATCGCAATAGACAACATAACCTTCCGATCCCTCTGGAAGTGTCAGGACTGGAGCAGAAGTTAATCTATCCTTTAGCTCTTGGAAACTACGTTCACAAGCATTTGTCTATTGAAACTTAGCTGATTTCTGGGTCAGCTTCGTGAGTGGTGCAGAAATTGAAGAAAAGCCTTCTACAAATCTCCTGTAATAACCTGCTAAGCCCAGAAAACTACGAACTTCCGTAGGGGTTGTGGGCCTTGGACAAGTTTTCACGGCCTTAATCTTTTGGGTATCTACCCATATGCCATCGGCTGAAATAATATGCCCCAAAAAGGTCACTGAGTTCAACCAAAATTCACACTTAGAAAATTTGGCAAATAACTCTCGAGTTTGAAGAACTCTAAGAACAGTACGCAAATGGTCCACATGTTCTGCCTCGGACCTAAAATACACCAAGATATGGTCGATGAATACAATCACAAATAAATCTAGGAAGGGCCTGAACACATTGTTCATCAAATCCATAAATATTGTCGATGCATTAGTTAGCCCAAACGACATTACCCAGAATTCAAAATGGTCGTATCTTGTCCTGAAGGCTGTCTTAGGGATATCTTTCTCCCTAACTCTCACCTGATGATACCCAAATCTCAAATCTATCTTTGAAAACCATGTGGCGCATTGTAATTGATCAAATAAATCATCAATCCTCGGAAGCGGATATTTATTCTTGATCGTCACTTTATTTAGTTGCTGATAGTCAATGCACATTCGCAAGGAACCATCTTTCTTTCAAACAAATAACACGGGTTCTCCCTACGGGGAAGATCTAGGCCTAATAAAGCCTTTCTCAAGCAAGTCCTTCAATTGCTCCTTCAACTCTTCGGGATCCACTCTGTAAGGAGGAATAGATATGGGCTTTGTATCCGGTAGCACATCTATAGAGAAATCAATCTCCCACTCGGGAGGGAGACCTGGAAGATCTTCCGGGAATACATCCAGAAACTCATTCACCACGGGGATAAACTGAAGAGTTGGCGTTTCAGCTTCTACATCTTGAACCCGACAGATGGTAAATACTACCTTTTGTGATCATTCTCCTTTCCTTTAGATAGGAAATAAACCTACCTTTTGGGGATGCGGTATTTGCTTTCCATTCTAAAACTGGTTCTCCCAGAAACTGGAAGCGAACCATTTTCATTCTACAATCAACATTGGCATAGCAAGAATCCAACCAATCCATGCCTATGATAACATCGAAGTCCACCATTTTTAACTCATGTAAATCAACCATAGTACGATGGTCACAAATCATAACTACACAGTTTCTATATACTCGACTAGCTATTACCGGCTCACCGATGGGTGTAGATACCTCAAAAGGTTTAATTGACTCCGGTCTAACCCCAAATCGACCCGCAATATATGGGGTAACATATGATAATGTGGAGCTCGGATCTATCAAAACATACACATCATGAGAAAATACCGATAATATACCTATGACGACATCGGGGGAAGACTCAAGATCCTGGCGTCCTGCCAATGCATAAATATGGTGCTGAGGACCACTAGAACTGGGAACTCTCCCTCTACCTCTACCATGGCTGACTGGAGCATGTGAACCTGGCCCCATAAGGAGTATAAATGATGAAGACCTAGTTGCCGACCCTGAAGGCTGAATTCTACCCCTGCTACCAGCCGAGGGGCAATCACGCATGATATGGCCTGGCCGACCATATGCATAGCAAACCTCTGAGCCCAGTCGACACTGGCCCCAATGTAACTTCCCGCACTGGGAGCATCGTGGCACGAGTGGCCTTTCCTGACCCGAATCACCCCTGAACTGAGAACCTGAAGCCCTGAAACTCTGACTCGGCCCGGAATAAGTAGATCTATCAAATCTCTGGCCTGTAAACTGTAGAGGCGCACTAGTCATAGAAGGGCCTGAATGCCTAGAAATCTCCGGACCCGATGATCTAGCCCTCTTGCTATACCCTCTATCATGCTCACGCTCACTTCTTTGTTGTTTTTGGGCTTTCCTCTAAATTCTGGGCGTGGGCTTGAATGCGTGAAATATCTATGTTGTCCTGAAGGGATGCAGTCAAGCACCTATCCATCAAATGTGGCACTAGGCCTCTCATAAATCGGTGCACTCGGTCACCCAGCCAAAGAATTGAAGCGGAGACTATACTCTAAGGCACTCATACTTCCCTGTCTAAGATTCAAGAATTTATCGGCTCTAGCCCGCCGAACCTCAGGAGGTAAGTAATGTCGGAGGAAGGCATCCACAAACTCTTGCCATACCGGGGGAGGTGCATTGACTTCTCGTGAAGCCATCCAAACTGTGTACCAATGAACTGCAACATCCCGGAGTCTATAGGATGCTAACTCCACCGATTCAACGTCTGAAGCATGCATTAACCGGAGTGTCCTCAATATCCCATCAATAAAATTCTGAGGGTCCTCCTCCAGCTTTGACCCAAACAATTTCAGAGGGTTCAAGCTAATAAAATCACGGGCCCTTGCACTAACAACCCTATCACCTTGACCTGTACCTTTCCGCTGAGTTTGGGTGGCAACGAATTGAGTAAGTAAGTGAATGACCTCTTTTACATCTTGGCCTGAAGCATCCGGTGGAGGAGCTGGAGGTGCTGGAGCTGGGGATGAGGCTCCCTCATGCTCCTCAGAAATAGACATTGTATGGGAGGATTGAGATTGAGCCGCATTCTGAGACTCACCCTCCTCTATATCCATTGGCGGGTGCTCTTTTAGCCCGCTTTTCTGCCACTGTCTTGCCTTTTTGGGCTGTCGTAGCGTTTCTCTTTATAGGCATTTCTGAAATACATAATACACGATTAAGGAAAGAGAAATCCTTATATCATGGCTCTATCGCATGATCTTATGAAGAAAGAAGGTCATTCATTCCTAAAATGCCCGCAGCCTCCTGTTTATAAGTGTGGCACGCAATACACCCATAACCAAGACTCTACTGGACAAGGCTCGTAGACACACCCTAGGACAGAACTGCTCTGATACCACTTTTGTCACGACCCGAATGGTGGGCCATGACGGGCACCCGGTGCTAGCCCACCCGAGCACCTCTTATCGTACATCCACATTCACATCTAGGTGGACCACATGGCTTACTCATAATTTACATACATCAATAGTGCTAATCTCGTTGGGCAACAACACATTTTATAGCATCATCAATAACAATGCCCATATCCATATACACGAGCCGACGAGGCTATCAAAATGATATACAAAATATGAGCCGACAAGGCTACAAGACATCTAACCATACATAACTGTCTACGAGCCTCTAAGAAGAGTATGTAACATCATATAGGTGGGACATGACCCCGCCATCCCCATAGGTATGTACACAAAAGAATAATACCCAAAAGTTGTAGCTCCGGATGAAATGGAGCTCCTCTATGCAGTCACTGAATAGGAAATCTATGGATCAAGCCTGTCTCCCTGTCCACCTGCGGGCATGATGCAGCGTCCACAAACAAAAGGACGTCAGTACGAATAATGTGCTGAGTATGTGAAGCGTAATCAACATCATAGTAGAAGCATAATAAACAGCACAAGAAATAACATGAAATGGGAGAATTGGGAGGTAATAGAGTCATTTGTACCTCTAGTGGCCTTCATCATATCTACTTATTTGTCTTTCATAGGGACCTTCCATTTCTACTGCCTACTCTTGTACATACATACATATATATATATATATATATATATATTCGTATTCGTATTCATATTCATACTCGTATCCATATCGTACCCGACCATGAAGGTTCGGTGTTTCACATACCTGGCCATGACAAGGCTCGGTGATTATGCATACCTGGCACTACCAAGGCTCAGTGTTATTCGTACCCAATTGCAGTGGTGTGCGCGCGATAGGTATCATACCCGGTCATATAAGCTCGGTGTTATATAATAGTCATACGTACTTAGATACGTATACATACGAGCCCATAAGTATCATTAACATCATTACCATCATCATTTTCATTACGTATATCCTTGGAGGATCAACTATCATATGAGGGATGCAATGGAATCATGAAAGTATCGAGGATCATGAGCTTTAGTAACTTTAGAGATAAAATCATTTGGAAGACATTATGGAACTCATGAAAGGGTATATAGCAAGGAACCATGCCTTAATGAAAGAAGGGTTAGCCTTACATATCTCTTTGTCTTCTTAGCTATGTAACGTTCACCTTCGAAGCTTGAATAATCTACATTTAGAAGGATTCGTACCATAGTTAAGCCTTAATGATACTCTTAAACCTAAACTAGAATAATTCATGATTTAACGAAAATTGGGCAGCATTTCCCCTATTCCATCGACTTCCACTATACTACAATACAACTCCCAAACATCCACTATATCACAATCAAGTAATCACATTACATTAAGCCTTCAATATTCATTCTCATATCCAACTCATACTAGCAACTTCATGCCAACTTTTGCACATTTTCATACAACGCTTCCTCATCACCATTATTACCTTCCATAACAAGATTATATCCATATCATACTAAGAATCATTACTCAAGTTAAATTACTACTCACAACCATCATAAAAACTACATTTAGACTACATTCTCTACTTTCTTCTTCTACCCAAGTTTTGCTACAACCAAGCATTCTCAATAACATGAAATAAGCATGGAAACTAACCTTTTTATCCCACAGGAACAAGCTTTTGGAGCAGCTATCAACTTGTGCAAAAACCCTAGCTACAATGCCCAAGTATTTCTTAAAATCCACCAACCCTATGAAGCCTTCTAACACATGAACACTTTGATTCTTGCTATTTGATCTTTGTAATCTCTTGGGTTTGAATAAAATATTTTTGGAGAAGGGTTTTGGAGCTTTAGAGAGTTTGGAAGAAATGCGGGAAATGAAAAATGAGCAAGGGTAGTCCATCCTTATTAAATAAAAATCTAACCCGACCCGATTATACGGATCATTATACGGTCCGTATAATTGGACCGTAAAAGCCCACCAAGGATCACCCCTCTCTGGACGAAACCTATGGACCATTATATGGGCCGTATAATTTATACGGTCCGTACAAATGGTCGTACAACTGGAAATTTTCCGAACTCCATTCTCGTCGACTCGTTTGACTTTCAATCCTCGTGGAACCTTCTTGGTCCTTATATAACACTTCATTAACCATACAATAGGCCCTATAGCAGCACTTCAAGATATTTCTAAATAAATATTAGCTCAAATATAGCGGAAACCTTCCGAACACGACTTACATTTCACATATCCGTATGACGTCAAAATCCTATGGTATTCACCTTAAGCTATCTAATACTTCCCTTAATCTCATAAGGATTTCATAATCACCTTAAGCTCACATTAGCCTATCCACAGGGCAACACATCTGGAATTTCCGAGATGTAACAATATATATATAACTAGAAATTAAACATGGATATATGTGTATGTTTAATTGATATTTTTGCTTATATCCCATTTCATTTTTTCCAACTCTTTTTTTGTTTCCATTCCTTTTTATAATATTTTTCTTTTACTTTTATTTGATAGGAATGAGAGAATGTCAACCTTATCAAATATAAGTACTGTTAACAATTTATACAAAGAAGAAAAAAAGGGACATATCTCAGTACTGTAAATTCCTCCTCGGATTTTCACATCATGATTTTTTTCTATTTTTTGTGTCTATTCACATAAACTGATTTAATTAAGTCGCTTTATATTTAACCTGAAACGTTTTTAACATAATGTTATAAAGAATCATGAAAGATGATAGAATCACAAAAGACATGTAAAAACAATTGATTTCTTAAAAAGTAACAATATTAATATTTAACTATTTTAATATTTGTTTAACCGTACGAAGCGCGGACGAGTTGACTAGTATATAATACAAAGGTAGGCATAAACAATCCTATGTGGCACCTTTCTATGGCCTCCATTGGCATTTATCTTTTTTCTCAATTTTTTGACATTTTCCTCTTAATTTTTCTATTTTACTAAATAAAATAAAATATTAAAGGTTTCATCACTCACTCATAATAAAGACTCACCCACCATTTAATGTCATTATTTTTTCCATCACTTCCCCTATAATTATTGTGATTACTTTGTATTAAATTTATTATGAGTAAAAGCAATGAACCTTCCCCTCATTCTACTCATTCAATTCAATTAAATTCAATTTTAAGGATCTATATATATATATATAGATACACATAAACACACACATACATTTTTTGCATCATTCTTCTTATTGATTATATTTAAAAGCCTATGTAAAGGCAATAAATACTTATAGTAAATAATTAGAATAATGAAGAGTCATAGTATGAGCACTGTTACCTACAAAGTGAAGAACTAGGATGTGAGGCAATAAAGTATTGCACTAATAAATGATAATGAAGAGTGGTAGAGTCATTTTGAAACCAGAAAAGGGTCAAAAATACCTCGTACTATTGAAAAAGGGCTAAATATACCCCTCGTTATATTTTGGGTCTAAATATACCCCTGTCATTATACTATTGGTTCAAATATACTCCTCTTCCGTTAAAATTATCTAAGATGGACATTCAATCCTACATGACATTGACATTTGATGAGGTGGATGCCACGTGGCATGCCACCTCAACATGCCTAACCTATTTTATCCATCCCCTCTATTTGTTCGTTCTTCCACCACTAAAATTTCATTCCCCTGCACCACCATTACCGCCCCTAAAATATCTCTTTGGAGGTAATTTCTTCTTAACTTCATTGTTTTTACCCTTTTAACAATAATTTCGGTGGTGGGTTTGAGTGAAATATTGAATATTATTCAGGTTAAATTGTATTTGCAGATGCTTACGGAAGAAAAGTATTCTTTAACTATGAAAAGCATTTTGGGATGCGAAATCCTCCTGAAAAAGTATTAATTTTATCTAAGTCGAGATAAACTTTTTATGCTTTCATTTAGTTTGTTTGTAATTTTCCATCAGTAGTTCTTCTATAACTATTAATTGACTACTAGATTAAAAGAAAAAATTGGTTTCGCTGACTAGTATGTGGATGACTAAATCTGGTGCTTCTTGTAAACAAAATGAAGCAAAGTTGTACTGAATCTTTCGCTAACTAGTATGGTGGATGACTAAATCTGGTGCTTCTTGTAATCAAAGTGAAGGAAAGCTATGCTGAATTTTTACAATGTGATGTAGCCTTTGCTTGTTGAAAGGGGAAAGGAACTTTAGGGGCGGTAATGGTGGTGGAGAGGAAGGAAGAATAAATAGAGTGGAGGGGTAAAATGGATTAGGGTGTTGAGGTGGCATGTCACGTGGCTTCTACCTCATCAAATATTAGCGCCACAAAGGATTGAATGTCCACCTTGGACAACTTTAACGGAAGAGGGGTATATTTGAGTCAATAGTATAACATTTGGGGTATCTTTGGACCCAAAGTATAACGAGGGGTATATTTGGCCCTTTTCCAATAGTATAGGGGTATATTTGGTCCTTTTCGGTTTTGAAACTGAAGAAATTAATTCTTTTCCTGAAATCTCCTCTATTCCTTCTATAGTTCTATTCCTTCGTTTTCTGCCACAAACAATCTTCTTAATCTACCTTTTCCTTTCTTCTTCCCATTTTCTTTTTAGGTAGATTTTGTGTTTTGCAATGTACTTGAAACCTTAGAAGTCAGCTGTTATTATTCTTTTTTGTTTTTGTTACCCATTTTCATTAATTTAAGATGGGAATGTTCTATTGTTGATTTTTATTTAAGGCTTTTCCTATTTTAATTATTGAAAATTGGAATATTACATGTGCTTCGAATGTCGGTTTCTGGTGTTTCGTTCTTCCACTTTTTCTATGATTTTTTATATTTTATTAACTTTAGCTTTGTTGATTATTGCAGGTTGCTCGGTTTGTGAATTTGTTGATTTGAATTATTTTTGTTTAAAGATATTGTTAAAATTATTCCGCAAGTGGATTTTGAAGTCTATTATGAAAACGATAGTGACATCGCTCATTAATTTTTGGGAGGACTAATTTGCTTCTTCTTTTCATGCTGGCACACGTAAAATCCTATCATCAGTGATCAAGCATTTACTGCTACTGATCTGAAGATAATATTGCACAGACTGTTTTAGAGCAGATCAAGTTTAAGGAGAAGGAGAGAAAGAGTTGCGGCAAGATTCAAAATCTACACTTTTTTTTAAGTAAAGTTTACCCATTAAATAAATAAATGTATATATGTAAATACCTTTTCAGATATGTAAGACTTAGTTAAATTTTTCGATGTACAATTGAATGGAGAAAATATATGATCAAATAGTCTATAACGTTCTTACATGTTGTTCTTGGAAATTTTTATTTTCTTATATATATATATATATTGGTAATATTGCTAATATTTGTTCTTTATATTTCCATGCAGGAATATATTAGAAAGAATGGACATGATTAAAGATTCTGAAGAAAGAACTTGAATCAGAATTGGAATAGCTAACTACGTCTCTTTCACTTTGGGAAATGGTAATTTTGTGTAATTTTCTGTAAAATAGTTTAAATCTTATGAATAGTAAAATAGTTTAAATTTTCGCTTTCGTTTATTTCATTTTCGTATTGCTTTGAACTGTTTGTGCTTATCTGACCTTTTCTCATCATGTTTTTCTTCTGAGCCGAGGGTCTTTCAGAAACAACTTCTCTATCTTCCGAGATGGGGGTAAGGTCTGCGTACATTTTACCCTCCCTAGACCCCACACTGTGGGATTTCACTGGGTATGTTGTTGTATTTTAAATCTTATGAATGAATAGCCTATTTCCTAATGTTTTTGACTTAATTGTTAGGAATTGATTATATTTCGTTTCCTTTAGATTTAACAATATTATAGAAACCATTAAAAAACTAAAAGTTATCTTAAATTTTTTCTTTTAATATATTAAAGAGTGATACTTTCACTAGTTTCATTTAGAATTTTAAGCATAGTATCTTCTCTAATTTTCCTTTATCTTATACCTTTTGGAAATAAAATAATTCTCTAATATATATTTTAAAAAATGAATGAATAAAGAATATAATACCAAGGATGAAAACCTAAAAAAAGACATGTCACACCCTAGTCTTACTAGGGTGTGATGGGCACCCGACCCCATATTTGGAGTCGAGCGAACCCGCTGACTCTTATTACATACATACTCGCTTGGACTTCTAACTCAAATAAAATGAATTACATAACAGGAGCTTTCAGACAAATTTCTTTCGTCGTTCTCAAGTCAAATAAAATCTATAATTATATGGAATTTATATCAGAACACAAAATGACACATCGGCTGATGGAGCCGCTTACAGGACTGACATTCTATACCCACGACTCTGTCTGCAAAGTCTCTAACATCAATCAGAAATCATAACATATAAACTCTGACTCGGCAACACTCCGGGAGGAAATGGAGCTCGCCAATCCTGCTGGAACATCTTATACAATGGCCTCTACTCATCTGGGTGTACCTGCGCGGCATGAAACGCAGCCCCCGAAGAAAGGGGGTCAGTACAGAATATGTACTGAGTATGTAAAGCATGGAATACAGATAACAGAGCCATAATCGAAACAAGCAGTACAAAAGGTAAGTACATGATTTAGAATACCCAAAAACTTATTTTTCAAAGCACAAATCATGTATGCTGATGTCATATGTCAGAAGAAGTACAGAAAGTAAGTAAATCATCCAGAATATCCAAAATGCTTGTTTTCCAAGCACAAATCATGTATGCCGACATCATATATCAGAAGAAATACAGAAGGTAAGTAGCTTATTCAGAATATCAGAATGCTTACTTTTGAATCACAAATGTTGCACATCAAAATCATGCATAGGGCACAGGAACATAGTCGCCACTCCTGTCTTTGGCGCCATAACACATCATACTCCAGAAGATTTCATATCTCCGTAACACATAACATATACACGGTACCCGGGACGTATCACGCTCCGGGAAACCGGACACATCATACTCCATAACATATACACGGTACCCGGGAACCGAACACATATACACGGTACCCCGGAACCGGACACGTCATACTCCGGAATATATATGGAACCCGACCCTCAAGCAAAGAACTCGGTGAACCATACGCACGATACATACCGGCCCGGGACTCGGTGAAGGAGGTAATGGCACATGCACGAGCAGAGTAGTGAGAGACTATATGCATATAAAACAAATTTTAAGACTCGATAGACAAGTATACTTACCGACACCTGAAGGCTCAGAAACAAGTTTCGGGTCAATCCGATTTAGTATAAGAAAGTTATGGGCGTTTTAAGTACAGAACCTTCTACGAACGTTTCAGAAGCCATTTTTGGAAAATCGAAGCAACTATCATGTTAGGTACCTTTCGAATATCGTTATGGATCAAATCAGATAGAGCGTTTGGAACCATATGTACGTTTCAAAATATATCAAAGACTCAATAGAATAATCAAACGTGCTATCATTTGAAAACCAAGACATTAGTCATATCAATTATCTCTCGAACGCCATTCGGAAACATATCAAATAGAACTTCGGACATCATAGGTACGCATCAAAACCATATGAAATAGCTTATGGAAGTCAAGAACATTAGCCATCCTAGTGGCTCTAAGAATAGGAATTTCTTTGAAATCATACATATACGTCATCAGCTCGTTTCATAAGGATCATGCCAAAAGAAAGAAAGGGTAAGCCTTACATACCTACTCCACGTCCTATTAGCTACGCTTATTTGTCCAAGCTCGCTATCTACATTCAAGAAGATTTACACAATCATTAAACACATCATCACACACTTGTCTTAGTCTTTCAAACAAATTCACTTATAATCTGCCGAAATTTCGACAGCATCTCCCCTGTAAATACACCATCCCCGAGAATCTAACTCGGCCAGATCATCAATCAACAATCCGAGAATTCAACTCGGCCAAATTATCAACAACAATACCAACAATCATACTAAAAACTTCAACAATCAATCCAAAATACATTCTAACGTTAGTAACTTCTTTTACATAATCCAACGACATTTTTCTTATATTCGATACAATCACAGCAACCAAACTTACAATCTTCCAAACACATGTCTTTCTTCCAAATTCATGAATTATTTTTTTCAGCTTACACATTAGCAATATCATTCATACAAATATAAGAAACCATACTAATGTCACATTAACTTCTTCAAAAATCCCACAAATGATTCCAACTTCATTTCAATTCTGTCACGACCCAACCCCGTCGGCCGTGACTGGTGTTCGAGCTGGACACCCTTACACACCTACTTACCGAATCGACATATCTATAACTTATTCATATCTCACAAATATTAATTATCACAGATATTAAGGCTGTCATCTACTAGCAGTCATACATACATATATATATATATATCTGTATATACCAGCCGTTAAGGCTGTCATGGAAAATAGTACCGCTTAGGCGCAAATCACAGACATAACCGGACAATGACGACCCATGACCCACATGTATGTCTACAGGCCTCTAACAAACATAACAGAATCATATGGCGGGACAGGGCCCCGCCGTACCCCTGAATAGTCATATACACATAAATATATACAACGGAAAGATCTATACCAAAAGTATGGGCTCCGGATCAAGGAGCACTCCAAAGTAGCAGAAAGGGCACCCTAGACTGGCGGATCACCACAATAATCGTCTGTACCTGCGGGCATGAAACGCAGCCCCCGAAGAAAGGGGGTCAGTACGGAAAATGTACCGAGTATGTAAGGCATGAAATACATAACGGGGAATCATAGCCAAAAATGGAAACTCTACAGAACCAGTAAAGCTGTGAAAAATCATCAATACGTTTACTACCATTTCGCTTACAAAACATTTCTAAACGCTATTCAAACTTATTCTGATTCCAAAACTGTGTCGCACTTCCTTCTTCTTCGTCGGCCGAGTCTGTCTTAGCCTACTCGACCTATTTAGGGTTTTTAACCATTCGGTACATTCTAATTTCCTTTAGGTTATCCCAGATTTCCCCTCTGCCTTTTATATTTACATTTATGAAAATTCTGGTATACTTCTCAGGGGGTCACCCATCCCAAAATTGCTCTGGCCCTAGCACGCTTAACCTCGAAACTTAAGTGCATTTCGATGCGTTAATGCCGGTATAATTTCACCCACTACCCCGTATGACCTTTTCCACGTAATCTAGGGCGAGTCGGGGTCTTAACAATTTTCGGAAGGTTTTCGTAGCGGGTCCCACTCCGATCTAGAGAGGGTCGTTCATTTTTCTGGTTATGTAATTACCAAATTAGCCCTTTAAATTCTCAATATTCACTTTTACTTGTATGGATGGCTACCTCCGACGGTTCTATCAATTCGGGTTTAACTCCAATTCTATTAGTAACCAGGGGGAAAATTATATCTACCAGTGCATATACACTTCATAAGAAAGCAAGTAATATACCTGTAATTACATCTGGTGGCACCTCCTGATCCTGCCGGTTGGCCAAAGCATATGTGCGGTTCGAAGGACCGCTAGAACCGGGAACTCCGCCTCGACCTCTACCG
The DNA here is from genome assembly GCF_019175385.1 of Lycium barbarum. Taxonomy (NCBI): domain Eukaryota; kingdom Viridiplantae; phylum Streptophyta; class Magnoliopsida; order Solanales; family Solanaceae; genus Lycium; species Lycium barbarum. Next base: position 35,983,157 of record NC_083344.1, read on the forward strand.
CGACCTGTCGGTGTCGGCCGCATAGCTACAGAAGGAGAAGATGATCCAGCAACTGATCCGGTGAGCTGGGATGAACCACCTGGACCACCTCTAAATGGGCACTCCCTCATAATATGGCCCTGGCGGCCACATGAAAAACAAGCACCGGTGGCGAGACGACATTCCCCCGGGTGACGCTTGCCGCACCGAGGACACTGCGGCATAGATAGCCTCGTCTGACCAAACTCTCTGCTCTGCTGCGAATCCTCCTGGAGCTCTGGCCCGCTCCTGAATATCCCACACTATCAAATCTCTCACCAGTAGGCCGTGGGGGTGCACTTTGCGCTGGCTGAGAAGACCGTCTAACATACTGTTGAGGCTGTCTACCTCGAAACTCCCCAGAATACCCAGCTGATCTAGCCCTCTTGGGCGGCCTCCTATCACGATCTCTACCCGACTGATCCTCTCTGTGTCGGTCCTCCATCCCTTGCGCATAGGCCTGTAACCGGTCAATGTCCATACCAGTCTACGACGCCATCGCCATACAACTGCCAATCAAATAGCGATCCAGCCCTATCACATACCGGTGCATCCTGTCAGCCATATCCGCCACAATGGTAGGTGCATACCTGGCCAGGGAATCAAACTCTAAGCTGTACTCTCGGACACTCCTGCCATTCTGCCTTAGCTGTAAAAATCTGTCAACTCTCGCCCGCCGCAACTCTGGGGGCAAAAAGTGGCTGAGAAAGGCGGCTACAAACTCATCCCACACGGCTGGAGGAGCATCCTCGCCTCTGGACAACTTCCAAGACTTGTACCAATTAATCGCAACATCTCGTAATCTATGCGAAGCTAGCTCAACAGACTCGGTCTCAGAAGCCCTAACCAGTCTCAATGAGCGCTGCATCTGCCGAATGAAATCCTGGGGGTCCTCCTCGGGCTTAGACCCATAAAACTCTAGAGGCTTACAGGTCAAGAAATCACGAACCCTCAAACTGTCACGCCTGTCACCATTATCATCTCCTAGCCCGCGCCTGCGAGCCTGGCCTGCTACTAATGTCGTCAACAGCTGAACAACCTCTCTCATCGCCCTGTCCTCCGCCCCTGGCTGAGGAGTTGGAGGCTCGGGCGCTGGAGCCTCTGGAGCTAATGGTAGAGCTGCTCTAGGCTCCTCTGGTGGGGGTGTAGCAGAACCCTCTGACTGGGGTGCAACATCGGGCATTATCTGAGCACGAGCCCCAGTAACCCTCTGTATCTGACTGGTCTCTCTTGCCACTGCTTTTCCCTTCTGGGCAGCCGTCGCCTTCTTCGGAGGCATCACTGTAAACATAACAATCGGTCAGAAGAGATCATCCTAATAGCACAGCTCTATCGCACGATCTAAGATCCAAAGAAAGGTAACACCCTAAATGTCCTGTAGCCTCCTGTTTATAGATGTGGTGCACAACACACCGATAAACAAGACTCTATTAGACACGGCCTGTAGATATTCCGAGGACAAACCGCTCTGATACCACTTCTGTCACGACCCAACCCCGTGGGCCGTGACTGGTGTCCGAGCTGGACACCCTTACACACCTACTTACCGAATCGACATATTTATAACTTATTCATATCTCACAAATATTAATTATCACAGATATTAAGGCTGTCATATACTAGCAGTCATACATACATATATATATATATATATATATATCTGTATATACCAGCCGTTAAGGCTGTCATGGAAAATAGTACCGCTTAGGCGCAAATCACAGACATAACCGGACAATGACGACCCATGACCCACATGTATGTCTACAGGCCTCTAACAAACATAACAGAATCATATGGCGGGACAGGGCCCCGCCGTACCCCTGAATAGTCATATACACATAAATATATACAACGGAAAGATCTATACCAAAAGTATGGGCTCCGGATCAAGGAGCACTCCAAAGTAGCAGAAAGGGCACCCTAGACTGGCGGATCACCACAATAATCGTCTGTACCTGCGGGCATGAAACGCAGCCCCCGAAGAAAGGGGGTCAGTACGGAAAATGTACCGAGTATGTAAGGCATGAAATACATAACGGGGAATCATAGCCAAAAATGGAAACTCTACAGAACCAGTAAAGCTGTGAAAAATCATCAATACGTTTTCTTTTGTGTAACAAAGTAGTATATCTCAAATCATGAATCGTATACATATACATATACATACATATATATACAACGTGTCCCGGCCCTTTAGTGAGGGACTCAGTGAATAAGGTCAGGCATATCAACATCACATACCATGTATACATATAACGTGTCCGGCCCTTTTGTGAGGGGCTCGGTAAATAGAATCATGTATATCAATATCATGTATAGAGTATGCATATAACGTGTCCCGACCCTTTATTAAGGGACTCGGTGGATAGAATCATGCATGGCAGAATCATATACCGTATATACATAACGTGTCCCGACCCTCTATTGCGGGTCTCGGTGGATAAAGTCATCACGTGCCATCCTGGCCGCCATCCCCGTATCATCATATCATCACATACATATACATATAACGTGTCCCGGCCCGCAAGTGAGAGGGACTCGGTGAATAATGCAGAAAAGTGCGCACGATAACATGTCCTGGCCCGGGCTCAGTTAATTCCAAACTGAGGCTTGCACGAACAGAATAATACGAAACCATATGCACATAAATTAAGACCCGATGGATACATACACTTACTGACATCAGAAGGTTCAGAAACAAGTTTCGGGTTGATCCGACTTAGTCTGAAAAAGTTACGAACGTTTGAAGTACAGAACGTTCTATAAGCGTTTTAGAAGCCATTTTGGGGTAATCGAAGTAATAGTCATATCAGGTATCTTTCGGATGTCGTATAGATCAAATCATATATAACGTGGATTCATAGGTACATATCATAGTATATCAAGACTCAATAGAATAGTCAGGCATGCTATCATTTGAAAATCAAGACACTAATTATATCACTTATCTTTTAATACCAATTAAGGAACATATCAAATAAATCTTTGAACATCATGCCGACATCATATATCATATATATACACATATAACAGATTCATGCATGCATACTCGTAGAACGTCATACATTATATTGCTGCGGAACGTGCAGCCCGATCCATGAACATATTATATTATTGCCGAGGAACGTTCGGCCCGATCCAAGATTGTATGCAAAAGTTAGAAACATTAATACTTACAAAATCATTTTAAGGACATGAATTCTTATACTTGGCTATTTATCCAATTATGCAATAATCCCAACCATATTACGTATAATCGTATCAAAAGGCCAATAGAAGTCGTAGACGAACTTGAAAACTTATAATAGAGCTTCGGAATCATAAGTACATATCGAAACCATATGAAACGACTTATGGAGGTCAAAGATATTAGCCACCCTAATGGCTCTAAGAACAAGGATTTCTTTGAAATCATGCATATACGTCATTTGTCCAATTCATAGAGATCATGCCTTAAGAAAGAAAGGTGAGCCTTACATATCTTGCCCGCTTTCTACGCGAATCCGAATTTAAGTCTTTGGCTCCACACGATCTACAACAACATTAATGCGCACCAACATTAGGTATAAACACTTAGGAATTCAATTCCAACCAACACCTTTTTCTACAGAAATTTCGACAGCATTTCCCCTATAAATGCTACCATCCCCGAGAATTCAACTCGGCTATATCATCAACAACGACTCCGAGAATTTAACTCGGCCAAAATATCAACAACAATACCAACAATCATTCTAACAATATCCACCATCGATTCAAAACGCATACTAGCATTAGCAACTTCGTTCTACAACTTCAACGGCGTCTCAATTATATTCAATTCATATTTGATCACACATTCAAGTGCTAATCCAAGATCATTCAACACAATTCAAGAGCACTCTAGACAATTTGCAAAATATTCAACAATTTCCCACTAACACCATATCCTACCCGGAACCTCCACAAAGGCAATAAGACTACAAAGTCGCATTGTTTCCTTCCAAATTCATCAACAACACAACAATTCACACTTTAGAACTCCACTTCCAGAATTACATAAAACTATATTAAAATCACATAATTTCCTATAACAATTTACAACAAATTTTCATGCCAACTTGAACTATTATTCTTCCGTTTACATAACAAAGCCACAACAACACAATTAACATACTAAATAATTTAATTCATGTTCTTCCTCCAACTTGGTGCACACGGCCATACACACACACACACCCACAACACACAAATTTCATACTTTCCATTTATTTCCACACTCTACAACATATATGCAAGTCTTCCATAATATAAAAAGAATGAAATTCTTACCTTTTCTTAAATATTCCACTTGCCACCAAAGTTGTTTCCCCACTTAAATAATTATACCACGTTGAAGAGGGTCTTGAGCTTAGTAGGAATACTAGAAAATTAAGATTTTTGAATCAAAATTTGATGGCTCAAAATTTTTTTCTTCTTTTTTCTCCTAGGGCCGAATACCCTTTTTTTTTTGCTCTAGTTTGTTTTCTTGAAACTTCTTGAATGATGGATGATTTGTAGCCCCTTATCTATTTATTGTCTTGGATTTAATTGTTCATGGGCTTGGGCCATGGTATATGGCCGGCCACCTTAATGGATTGGGCCTCTTTTTCTATTTTTTTTGGGCCCAATTAGTTGGCTAACATTTGTAATTCATGGAACAAATTTTCAAAATTCCAATTTTGCCCTTAGCCTTCCTCCATATTTTTACATCAACATTTTTCATGAACAACATATATATTAAATAAAATCAAAATATGACCTTATCTCTTACAGGTCACCATTATTTCAAATTTTCCGAATGTGCAAGATTACGGGATATAACAAATTCATCAAACCTTCATTTTCATCATGAAACCCACAAAACAACAATCAAAATACTAAATAAAATCAAGTCATCACATCTTATCATTACACCCCTATTCGGCCACAACCCTTGCACACATATTTCATGAGTTTCATCCATTTCTACATACTACAACATTTACAAATCATCCATAACACATGTAAAAGAAGATTGAACATATACCTTTCTCCACTTATTTCTTCACTCAGCTAGGGGTGTATATTGCACAAATGAATGATTTAATTACTCCAACAACCCCTTCATGTTAATAAGGACCTTCCAATTAATTGGAATACTAGAAGAAATAATTTTTTTGATCAACTTTTCATGGAGCCAAATTTGGCTAGCCATGGGCCGAATAGCCCCTTCTTCTCTTCTCAAGTTTCTTGTGTTGTAAAAAGATGAATAATTCTCTCTCTCTCTCTCTCTCTCTCTCTCTCTCTCTCTCTCTATATATATATATATATATATATATATATATATATATATATATATATATATATATATATATATATATATATATGGCTTCTACCAACACAAGGTGGACACATGTCCCCTTCTCCCTTTTTCTTGAACTTTCTTAAAATAAACAAATATGACCACTTGTCTTGTTATATAAGCTTTGGTCCATATATATTTATAATTGGCTCCATTTAATAAAAATATGGACATATGCCACACGACCAACATGGCCCCTTCAAGAACCTTCTTGAATATTTTGTGAAATTCTCATTTTGCCCCTAGCCTTCCACAATATTACCATGAACCACTTTGCGAATTTCCCTTTTTATCCTTAGCCTTTCTCAATATTTCCATACTAATAAATAACTTGTATATTAAAATAATTTTGGGAAATAGTCTTACCCTTAACTCACCACGACTACCTTGAAATATCCGAATGTACGAAATACGGGATATAACAGGACAAAACTTCCTTGTGTTTATGTTTTTTGTTTTTATATTTATTCTTAAATTAATATTAAGAAAACTATATGTTGTGTTGGATTTTTTCTCTCTTTTTTTCTAAATTGAACTGTTCAATATGAAAGTGATACTTTCACTAGTTTCATTTAGAATTTTAAGCATAGTATCTTCTCTAATTTTCCTTTATCTTATACCTTTTGGAAATAAAATAATTCTCTAATATATATTTAAAAAAATGAATGAATAAAGAATATAATACCAAGGATGAAAACCTGAAAAAGGACAAAACTTCCTTGTGTTTATGTTTTTTGTTTTTATATTTATTCTTAAATTAATATTAAGAAAACTATATGTTGTGTTGAATTTTTTCTTTCTTTTTTTCTAAATTGAACTGTTCAATATGATAAATATCATTTTTTATTTATTTAATATGATACATGATATCATCCAATTATGGCTAATGACATAATAAGATATGTCATTATTTTATCATATAAGACACATTATCTTGATTAATTATCTAAATTCATGTATTGAGAAAACATTTGCATTGTAATCAGAATTTTTATATTACTGAAATTATTGAGAAAAAGTATATAGCGTATTTTGTGAAGGTGAAGGTTTTACGCCTCCATATTTACAATGCGGAAGAAATGAAGATTGAAAGTATTCTTTCAATTAATGAGAAGTTAAAATGACTCATATCATTCGACATATGCTTCTATATATGTAAGTGGATACAATGTCTCTCCATTCCCCGTCACATTCCATCAAGTCTAGAATTTTTTTTGTTATTGTTTTTGACTGTCTTTTGCTTTTTATAAGTGCAAGAAATGGATGGAAGGCTTTCACTCAAAGAGATGGGAGATAAACTTGATCAAAAGAATATATAAATAATAGTTTTTTTTATAATATTATAACAATAAATCCAGTCATAAATAATTTTCTTTAACGATCGCGCGAAGCGCGATCTAATTCACTAATATAGAATAAGAACTCACCGTGCGTTTCACATAGGATCGATTTATTTTTCCAATTGTAATAACCATCCTATGATTTCTTCATTGAATACAGAATAAGAAAGTAATAACCATTCTAGGAGAAAATTTAGAGAACTTTTATTATTACAGAAACTAAATGTTTGTATGCCTAGCGGTAAAAATATAAATATGGTAATTCGGGTTAACAGTTTACCCGATAAGAAAATTGAGTAATCCGCACCCACATCGATAATCCGTTAACTATAAAAGTTTAATCCGTTCACCAATCGTTAATCCGATAACCCAATACCAATAAACTAATAAACCAATTTTATGATTGAATTATCGGTAATGATTCGGTTTTGACCCAGCCGCTCCTCCTATTGAAAATTAGTTTTTTGATTGGTAAGACAAAATTAATTACGTAAAAAAGAAGAGCACAGTCTGTATGTCTTTACTTTTTTTTTTTCCCGTTTTTTGGAGGAGCCGCTGTATTGTAAAGAGTTGGCACATCAGAACTTACAAGTTGTTATTTGTGCACTTGGCCCCTTAACTCTTTTGTTTTCCTTTGATAAGTAAACCCCGCATGCCAAACGCATCTCCGCTAGTCCGACTTTTATCGCTCAACCCCCTCGGCATCGTTCCGAATGTTAGAAAATGTTCACACAGTCGACGTCGGATTCACTGAGCAAAGCCTCATCTTTGGTGTTCCGCATCGGTACTGATGCCCACCTTTATGACGATCCCGATGACGTCAACATTGCTCCCCTTCTAGACAGCAAATTCGACTCAGAAATATGTGAAGCACTGAAGAGATTACTTGCTCTCATTGCCCAAGGTGCCGACGTCTCCAATTTCTTCCCTCAGGTCACTTCCCCCTTTTCCCAAATCTAATGGAACAAAGGAGTTTCACCTTGTTACTTACTCCCTCTGTTCCAATTTATGTGGCATGGTTCGAATTTTGATAGTCAAAACTGTTTTATTTTGATCGTGAATTAGGAAATGTAATTTATAAGTTTTTTGAAATAAAATATACATAGTTGGAAAATTAAAAAGTAAGTATAAGTCACAATAATTTACAATTCAAAACATCTAAAAGACATATGAAAAAATTACGGTAAAAACTTGTTTGAAGTGCGAAATTCAAAAGTTGCCACAAAAATTGGGACGGAGGGAGTATAACAAGATTTGAGTTATTGAAGTTTGTTTGACTAGTGCAGGTGGTGAAAAATGTGGCTTCACAATCAATGGAAGTGAAGAAGCTCGTCTACTTGTACCTCCTGCATTATGCTGAAAAGTATGACACTACCATAAATTACTTGCACCTTGTTTTTCCACACTCATTGAATTCCTGATTAATATAAATCACTGAATTAATTATTGTATTTGCGTTGTCCACATTTATACTTCAACTTCTTCCATTTGTTTAAACTAGTACTGCATAATTTATTGCAACTTGGTTTATTATTAAGTAAAGCTTTATGAACAAGCAGAAAATCAGTTCCCAAGTGGAAGAATTATTTGGGAAACTTACATAAATGGACCATTCGGCTATCTAGTTTACCAAACATGGCCGAACTATACACTTCAGCTGTATATGTTGTGTATAGGTATGTATAGTAACTGTATAGTTAGTATACTTTATAAACTATTTATACACTGTCTGGATAGATGGCCGAATGGTATTTGGCTGTAATTTTCCCAAATTATTTTGCTAAACGAATTTGGGGTATAAACATTAGGGCTCCTATTCAATATTTAATCTCCCTTACATAAATTAATCAAACTTACTATAACTTGCTGCCGTTGCACACATGAACAATTTTATTATCAGTAAAGGTAATAATTTTGATTTGCCAGCAAAAAATGTATGTTGGGAAGTCTTTACAGCTAAAACTATAGCTACATCACAAATGATTTGATGACCTCAAGAAGACAATCATTTCTATATGATACTACAGCCATGTTGCACCAAATAGGATAATAAGGAAATATATCTGCATCTTATAGTAATTACAAATAGAGGCTCTTGCATTTCTTTACTTCCATATGGACCACCAAATTGCCGCTGGCATCGAATTCCCAATACCTTTCCTGTGCTAGTATTGGAGGAGTTCCATTATTGATGTAGGCGTTGACCAACTAAGCCCCAAAATAATGAAAATGAAATTTCATAGTTGAGAGGTGAAGCTGAATTGCAAGAATAGATGGTTGATATCTTCACTTTTTTTTCCGCAAAGAATACATTTGTTGCAAATGTTGAAACCACTTTTTTAGGGATTATTTTGGGTTGATCATGCTTCCTGTGCTACCAACCAAGTGAGGAGAGAGCGGAGGCGCTTTGTTTTCTAAGTTATTTCCATCTGTTGTTCCTTGTTTGCTGAGCCGTCAACAGTAAATTGTCTGGTCTAAAGGGCAGCCCGGTGCACTAAGCTCCCGCTATGCGCGGGGTCCGGGGAAGGGCCCCGGACCACAAGGGTCTATTGTACGCAGCCTTACCTTGCATTTCTGCAAGAGGCTGTTTCCACGGCTCGAACCCGTGACCTCCTGGTCACATGGCAGCAACTTTACCAGTTACGCCAAGGCTCCCCTTCGTAAATTGTCTGGTGTGTTTTGTGGAAATTGGTAGCTATTAAGGAGTTGCAGAGAGAACAAAGACTTTTTGTTCCCCGGTCTTTGAAATTTCTTCTAAAAATGATGTTGAACCCTTGATTTGACCAGTAATCAGAATTTCAGAAATAATTGCTAGTAGGTTTGTCGCAGAGGTGTAAAGATCAGGGTGAATCTCTTTTATTGGGTAGTTGCTAGTTGACATCTTTTTAAGCAGCAACTTTCCATTTTGTATCTTCAAGTTTTTAACTCCTATCTTTCAGTCTTTAGCTCTCTAGTCTTTTTGTCAGTAATAAAAGATGCCCATCTGACTAGGTTAAGTTTCTCCTTTCTTTATTGCCGCATTGCAAGAAATTTCTATCTAGTTTGTCCAGTCCTTTGGCTGCCGGGGACGGGGGAATCATGACATGCTGTGCTAGTAAACTGTTGACAGTTTTAGTCTGATTAGAGCTACTGGCTCTTGCCGCAGGAGAGCTTTTTTTCCACTTTCCCAAGACTCCTTTCTGGATAGAAGAAGCTTTAGATTTAGCTCCCAAAGGGAGACACAGGTACTTGGCGCAGGAGTCCTAGTGCTGCAATCAAGTGTGTCTGCCAGTTTTTGCGAGTTAATTACCTCATTATCTGGAAAGAGATGACTCTTGGAGTAGTTAAATCATAACCCAAAGGTTGCTTGAAATAAAAAGTGAATCGATAGGAGATAGATCATCTGTTGCACTTCAATATCACATAAGATCGAGGAGTCATCTGCACAAAGTATGTGGGAGATAGCCATGTCTTAGTGATCTCATGGCAGTGTGAACTCCTGTATCCAATTTTGTTGCCTTTCTATAAAAAGCATTTTTCTGACCATAATAAAGGGGGGAGGGCATAGGGGGTTCCCCTGTCTCAGACCTTTTCCAAATGAGAATAAACCCTGTGGATAGTGAATTTTAATGTGGAGATGCGGAAGGAAGTTAAGAAGTTAAGAAGGAAATTCCAGTGAACTTTATCAAAGGTTTCTCAATGTCTCGTTTGCCAAGACACCAGCTTTGCACTGGCATGAAGTTGAAGTAATTCTGGGAAGATTGGATTGTCTGATGTTGCTGAAGCTGTCATCCCAACCTACTAAGGATAGTAAACGATCAATTCTAAATGTCTCTTGACCAGGTGAACTTGCCTCTAGCTAGATAGGGCCAGCTAGCTCTAAGTCTCCTACCAAGTTAGAGGAACGCTATTATGGCTCTGGTGAGGTTATGGTTGTCCTTTCATTCTCTGGGAACATGGTGGTGTTGAAATTCTCACACATAACTCAAGGATCTTAAGTTATGCCTTTGGTGGTCACAAAGCTTCTATCCTGTCTATTTGTAGGATCCTACCAACATAAGCTCACAGTGAACCCATTGAAGTGATTGAACATTAATAAATGAGACAGTAATAGAATGCTCTCTTTATATAAGTTCGGTATCGTACCAGGCTCTCTTGTCCCGTATGATCGCATTGCCTCCCTTCGTGCCTTCATCATCAAAACATAGTTTGTCCATCTGCCTGCTTGGAGTTGACCTGCAATTTGTGGTTGGAAATTGTAGAGCTTAGTCTCTTGCAGACAGTAAACATCTGCTTGCCATTTCCTGATAAGTGGTTTTCAGTATTCTGTGTTTGTCAGAACAGTTTAGATCGCTAACATTTCAAGAAATAACTTTTAGCAGCTTCAAATATTGATGCATGGGACTTTCCTTCCTTTACCTAGGTTTACGGATATAATGTTGTAAGCTAAAATGATATACAGCTGAGTTTCAGATGTATATTTTCGGATATAATGTGGAAGCTAAAACGATGTACAGCTGGTTTGTGCACATGGAAACTTCTATTCGGTTTCTGGTTAGAGCTGCTTTGCTTCGTGTAGGCATATGTTTTTTATTGTACTTATTAACAGACAACCTCAATATTAAATGAGATTAGAATAACATGAAAAAAACTTACTCATCTATTCTCTTATATATGCTGTAGGCGTCCTAATGAAGCATTGCTTTCAATAAACTGTTTCCAGAGGGATCTGGGAGATTCTAATCCGTTGGTGCGGGCATGGGCACTCCGTACAATGGCAGGAATTCGTCTTCATGTGATTGCACCCCTTGTTCTGGTAGCAGTGGGAAAATGTGCAAGAGATCCATCAGTATATGTTAGGAAGTGTGCTGCTAATGCACTCCCAAAGTTACATGATTTGCGTTTGGAGGAGAATATTAGTACTATTGAAGAGGTAGGTTTTGTAGCTTTGAGGCCAGGGATGTTGGTACCTAGGCATCTTATAAAGTAATCATGTCTTTGTAATCATCCAGTTTTACTTATACAGGAAAGAACTGCTCCAATGTAGAAATCATTTATCTAAAAACAGATCTCTTGCTAAGCAAGGGTGTTCCCTTGGTTTGTCCTAAAAATTAGACTTCTGACATATACAATAGCTAAAGCTGTTTAACTTTGATTTCATTGCACGTTTGACAGTTTCCCAGGGTCTTCTCTTCTCACGAAAGAAAAGAAAGAACCTTACTCAACTTATATTTTTCACGTTTTCTTCCGTGTTGCCATGTATGTTTTCTACAATTAAACTGCATTCATGGCTTCAACTATACTTGTGTCATACAAGTAAACCAAAAATCTTTCCTTCAAGCAATGCTCCTAGATGAACTGAATTTCATCGTTACTATATTTGACTTCTACTGCATCTGCTATTATGTTTTGCAGACTGTTGGAATTCTTCTGACTGATAGCTCTCCTGGAGTAGTTGGAGCTGCTGCTGCAGCATTTTCTTCTATATGTCCTAATAATTTCTCTCTAATTGCAAAAAATTATAGAAGGCTGTGCGAGACTCTCCCTGATGTGGAAGAATGGGGTCAGATTATTTTGATAGGGATCCTTATACGGTATATTATTGCTAGGCATGGGCTTGTTAAGGAATCCTTGATGGTAGATTCCCATTCTTCAGAGAATTGTAATTCAGAAAAGGAAGGATCTGAAACCTATTTTGGAATCAAAGAGAGCACCAATGACATTGGCAGTGTAGTTTGTGAATCTGAGATAGCAGAAATAGTATCCAGGAGTTATCTTGAAGGACCAGATAAGTATTTATCCAGACCAACTTCCAAAAGAGCTTCTTCTGTCAAGGACTTTCCAGACTTTACATCTCCAAAAAGTAACGATGACGTGAAGATTCTACTACAGTGTACTTTACCTCTACTGTGGAGCCAAAATAGTGCAGTAGTACTTGCTGCTGCCGGGGTGCACTGGATTATGGCACCAAAAGAAGAAATTAAAAGAATCGTTAAGCCTTTGTTGTTTCTGTTGAGATCATCCAGTGCCTCAAAATATGTGGTAATTTTTTGTCTCCTACTAGTTTGAGTCAAAACTGATTATTATTTACATGGTGTAATATGTCTCAGGGGCCATTGAACTTTTTAGCCTAGAGTGATAGAAAACGAACATTGAGAGGTGGCATTTTATTTATTTAACCATTGACAACATAACCTTGATCCTCTGTTAACTTCTTGGCCTGTTTCGGTAGGAGTTTGTCACCTGCAATGCATATGACCTTCTATGGGAACTCAAGCTTTGATGAGTTTGTATTCAGTTGTAATGATATTCAGTGTTATCAAAGGCGCGCTTTGAGCGCGCTTAAGCCCTGAAGCGAGGCTCAAAACATGTTGAGCGTTTCGCCTCGCTTTATGTGCGCTTCAGTGTCATCATCAAGGCTCTAAGACATACTTTTCCTTGCCAATGAGCCTCTCTTGGAGAGGTGACACTAGAGGATTGATATTTCACTTTACCGTAATATTTTTACAATCACTTTGTCCATATATTTGTTATTCATGCTTATTATTATCAATCTTGGACTAAACATATACATATTTGTATTTTTGCACCATTGCGCTTTTTTCCATTAAAGCCCCCACTTTATTTGTGCTTTGCGCTTAAAGCCCCAGCTGACCTTAGAGCTTTTTTGCGCTTTTCGCTTTTGATAACACTGATGATATTGTAGATTGAAAAAACTTGGCAATATAAATTACACAAGAGGTTAAAACATTGTAAAGTCCTCTCAATTCTCTTGCTTGTAATTGTTTAAAGGTCACCTTGTGCTGTTCTAGCCTGTCAATGGGGCAAAAACACATGTAAAAATAGTTTGACAATCTCCACTTCCTAATTTCACAAGTTGCTGCTAGAGTTTTATACTCCCAAAAAAAAAGAGTGAGAAAAGAATGATGTCATTCTATTGCCGGGAGTGTGACTTAGAGGTTAAAGGAAGAGGAATATGGCTTGGGGAAGGGAGGATGACAACTCAAGGCAGAGGGGTGCGCACCATAATCTTTTTTCGATTTCTCACTTTTCTTGTCATTTGGACTGAAAATCTAGTTGAATGTCTATATTGGATCACTTAAATAGTAGTGACAGTCACTGACTTGTATATAAAAAAAGTATTGATTGTCAAGTTGCTGCTTTCCTAAGCTCAGCCAGCAAATCAACATCTGCCAATCAATTTCTTTGCCCTGAAGTTTACTGTACTGTTAGTTGACTTGGTTCAAGTCTTTTTCACATTTTATTCGGCCTAAAAATCTGGGGTGTTTCTATGAAGATTTATCCACACTTTAGGTTGTGAAATAAGTGTTTTTTGGTACTGGATTAGAGCTCTCCTTCTACAGGATGTTTCACAAGTTAAAGAGATTTTTGGCCATAGTTTAAGAAGATCGAATTCTCCCATAACTTACTAGCTAGTGAGATGAGGTCGTTCAGACCTTTAAGGGCTGTTCTTTAGAACTTTGTTTTCCTGAAAACACTATGACCACATTATTTTGCTGCAATCATACATCCATCCTTTAAGTAGAACTTTGTTTTTGTGAAAACACTATAGCCCGACTTTGCTGCCATCTATGTTTTGGTGTATATGTAATGCTTTGGTTGATGCAGGTGCTCTGCAACATTCAAGTGTTTGCTAAAGCAATGCCTACCTTGTTTATTTCCCATTTTGAAGACTTCTTCGTGAGCTCTACTGATCCGTATCAAGTAAAAGCTCTGAAGCTTGACATACTCTCTTTAATTGTGACAGATTCATCAATTTCACCTATTTTTAATGAGTTCCAGGTACACTTTCTCATCAAAACTTTACCTATATGTACATTTTCGAACTATAATGATTGTCTTAATCTAATTATTTGAGATGCTATATGCTAGCCAAACTCAGCTTTATACGTTAATGAATCCTCTCAAAGCACCTTCCTCTCCTTTTTTATATGCCATTGAATGTAGTGTTTGGTTTATTCTTTATCAACAAAAAAGGGAGTATGTGTGCGTATTTCAATTTTCTTAATTGTTGCAATTTAGCTGCTTGCACATTGGGGTTTCTAATCTCTTTACAGCCACGTGTTAACTTCAGCATCATTATATTCTTTTTCTCTTTGTTGTCGTGGAATTAGTCATGCAAGCTAGTGCTAATTTGTTAGTTAATTTCTAGGATTATATCAAAGATCCAGACAGAAGGTTTGCTGCAGATGCTGTCGCTGCTATTGGTTTATGTGCCCAACGACTTCCAAATATAGCAAGCATATGTCTGGAAGGGCTATTGGTTTTGACTTCATCTGGTAAAAGCATCTTCTGTCTATGGAATCTATAGGAGAGCTTTTGTTTTATGTAATTCTGAGCTTCATTGCTTTATTTATTTAGTTTCAATTATTTAAGTGATCACGGACATGCAGAAATTTCAGATGTGGACATAGCATCAATGGATGAAGAAGCAGTTATTCTGATTCAAGCAATAAATTCCATCAAAACAATCATAAAACATGAACCCTCAAGTCGTGACAAAGTGAGTTGCTTTACTAACTCAGGAAATTTACACATTTTGCAATTTCTAGCCAATTACTCTCATTTTGTTTAGCTATTAATTAATGATGATATCTTACACAGAATTTCTAACACACCCCTAACAGAGGACAGTCCTTTTAGGAATTTTTTTTGGTCTGGTAACAAGTACTCCCTCCATTCAGTTTACATTACACTATTTCCTTATTAGTCCGTTCAAAAAAGAATGTAACATTTCTATATTTGAAAACATCTAATTATAAACATCACATTTTACCCTTAGTGAGAAGTTCTGATAGCCACACAAATATTATGGCATGTTTAAGACCACAAGTTTTAAAAGTCTTATAGCCGCACAAATGTTATGACATGTTTAAGACCACAAGTTTCAAAAGTGTCCCCTTAAAATTCCTTAAGAAGTCGAACTATGTCACATAAATTGAAATGGAGGGATATATAGTGTTTCTTTAATGTTGCTTCAAGTATAAGGTAGCATTGAGACTGCTTATTATCTTAGGAGTCTTTTAATGGGTAGCGTTGCATGTTCACAGTCCTTTCGGAGAAGAAGGTGTCAATGGACTTGTCTTGCCACCTCTCTCATGTGGACGTCAGAAGAAATTTTATATGTTGCAGAAATTTAATATACTGTTTACGTTTTTCTGACATGGAACTTTTGAATCTGAGCTCTAATTGTAACTTAGAGACACATTTATTAAACAAAAAGTTTATAGTTTGGAGCAGAACTCCACTAAAGGAGCCTGTAGTGACTAGCGCCACTGGAAATGTGGAAATCTTTTGCGTTAACTGAGCCATGAGTAGAAACTTTACATTTAAATCTACATGCATTCTTTTATGTTCTCCCTGCATATAATGATTAACATACTATTCAAAAACCCAAAAAGAAAAAAGAATGAAGTATATACTATAATCTGTGATACACTTAAAAAGAAAAAAGAATGAAGTATATACTATAATCTGTGATACAGAACTTACTCACTCACTTCTTTTGACAAAGGTAATTGTTCATTTGGCACGTAAGTTGGATTCTATCCGAGTACCAAGTGCACGTGCAATGATTATTTGGATGTTGGGCGAGTATAACTCCACGGGACATATAATTCCCAAGGTGTTACCCACAGTTCTCAAGTATCTTGCTTGGACTTTTTCTTCAGAAGCACTTGAAGCAAAGCTCCAGATTCTTAATGCGATGGTCAAGGTAGAACGCTACAAATAGCTTTTGTTTTTCCTCAATGAGCCTCTAGCTCAATGTTTTTGGATGGTTTGCATTTATCATAATTGCATTGCTTTTTAGCTCTGGAAAATCTTCTTGTTTTCTCATAATTATATTCCTTTGACTCATATTATTTGTTGTTGCTACTGTTCCATTGTTTTCAGTATGGCTCCTTCACTTCTGTATTTGCTTTACATACTTGATTTTTGATATGCTTTACTGAGCTGAGGGTCTATTGGAAACAGCCTCTCTACCTTCTCAAGGTAGGGGGTAAGGCTGCGTACACGCCACCCTCCCCAGACCTCACTTGTGGGATTACACTGGGTATGTTGTTGTTGTATATTCCTTTGATGTTCTTGGCTTAAGTGGAATATTTGCATATGGCTGTACTTTGCGTTGTTAAGACGAAAATTGAATCTATAAACAAATAGCACAGGTGAGCTAACTGTTTAACGGCTTCAATTGCTATTGAGAAGCACGACTGACATTATAGGAGCATCATCTCCACTATCAGCAATGATACTTTTTCATGCCAAATTTAGTTACTTCATTTTCTATCGAGGATGTAGCTTGACGTGAGATGCGAATTCTGTTATATACTAAATTCTATGGTGTTTGTTTATCCGCATAGGCATCTTACAAAATTAATAATGACATGTATCTTTTTTATTAACTAAAGACGATTATTACAGTATATTTATTATGAGGAGTGCTTGCTGTACTTTCAAGCTCTCTGTAATATGATTAATCTGTCCTAAAATATGATTGGTAAAACATATCTGAACTGATATACTCTTGTGAGTTTACATATTTAACTTATTCTGCTCTTAGATCTGACATATGGGCTTCTCGAAAGTACAAGATTAGATGTTGCATACTCCTGTATTCTTCGAGAAAGAGATGCTATCCAGATATGCAACTAATTTGGTTCCTTAATGAAGTAATTTCCTTTGATTAATCAATGGTTGAATTTCACAAACCTCCGGTTGATAGTTCAGGAACCTTGTCTCATTTAATCAACAATAGGCTTGGATGTTTTTCAGGTCTTATTACATGCAGAAGGGGAAGCACTATCAACCTTCAAGACACTCTTAAACTATGTACTTGAACTAGCTAAATGTGACTTGAATTATGATATCCGTGACCGTGCACGTCTTCTACAGAAACTCTTATCCCACTATATTGGCACTCATGAGTTGGAAGAATCAGCTCACCGAGCAGCTCCTGACAGCGCATTGCATGTACTTGCAGGACACTTATTTGGGAGAGAAACAAAGCCCAGTCCGTCAGAACCGTTAGCTTATCGGTTTTATCTTCCTGGATCTCTTTCACTGATGGTTCTTCATGCTGCTCCAGGATACGAACCTCTCCCACAGCCATTAAGTTTGATTTGCGATGACACTACTCATGAATCCAATATGGTAAAAGATATGAAGCAACCGGAGAATGGAGCCACTCAAAGTGAATCGTATGAAACTGATGATGCTGACTCGGTATCTGGATCACTAAATGAAGAAAGCACATCTGGTTACAATTCTCAAGATTCTCCAACTGGCTCAAGTGGAACTCGGGGTAGCCACGGGAGTGGGTCTGTGAGTGATGATGACGGGCACGCTGGTCCACTGATTCATCTGTCTGACAGTGGCAATGCTCATGGGAATCAGTTGGGACCAAGGATTAATCAAAATTCTGACTCCAATGATCTTGGGGAATTAATGTCTGTAAGAGCTCTTGAATCCTGGTTGGATGACAGTCCTGGTTCTACCCACAATTCTGTAGAATTGAATAATGTCTTTCAATCATTGGCCAGAATTTCAATTGGAGATATTAGTAGCAGAGTTAAACCTAAATCCTACACTTTGTTAGATCCTGCAAATGGAAATGGCTTGAGTGTGGAATACACATTTTCATCAGAGGTGTCAAGCATATCTCCTCTGCTTGTTTGTATTCAGGTTACATTTATCAACAGTTCGGTGGAAGCTATGTCCAATTTACAGTTGGTCGAAGAGGATTCTGGCATGAGGGTAGAATCTTCAGATCAAGTGCTGACATCAGATGAGAGGTAATTGTTGCGCTTTGCAATTTTCAGTATATACTTTGTTGTTCAGAATAATAGTGATTCTTATATTGAATAATGCTGCTTTGAGAACATGCCTTTGAATATTTCTTTTGTCAATCACCTTTTCCTAGATATAAAAGAGGAAAGAAATGTTACGGTAAGATAGTTAATTAAGTTCCACTGTCCTTTGTGAAAGTTCTCTTTCTCATCTAGAAAGCCATCTTTTCAGTTCCTCTTGTTGCTTTATGAACTAGTGGCCAGGAGTTCATTGTTTCACTGGTCTTCAGGCCTTCACTGAAATTCTCAGCCAGAAAAGTACTCCCTCTGTCCCAATTTATGCGACACACTTTCCTTTTTAGTCTGTCCCAAAAAGAATGCCTCCTTTCCATATTTAGAAACAATTTAACTTTAAAATTCCCCTTTTACCCTTAATGAGAAGATTTACAACCACACAAATATCTGAAAGCTTGTTTTGGACCACAAATTTCAAAAGTCTCTTCTTTCTTTCTTAAACTCCGTTCCAAGTCAAATGGGGCCACATGAATTGGGGTGGAGGGAGTAGATATTATCATAGAGATGTCTTAGACCATTGTAGAAATGTAAACACATGCTCATCTCTAGTCACTTAAATGTATAATTGGTAGGATCTCAGTACCTGACTTCCAGGTTCCTGAATGGTCAGTTATTCATATAATATGATTTGATAGTGTAAAGGGTGCATTTCTGTTTTAATTTGTTTCTTATTCTTCTCTGTTGCCATGTAATGTTCTGGTTTCTTCTCCTGCTGTCATTGTCTTTGATTGTTAGTAGTATGACAACATTGGCATTAAGATCGTTCTGTTTAGTCATGCTATGGCATCTTAGACAACATTGGCATTAAGATCGTGCTGTTTAGTCATGCTATGGCATCTTACTCTTTTTTCAAGTTGGTGAGGGCTCTTGCACTTGCTCATCTTTGTTTGTAGTTCCAAGATGTCTGTTAATGATGTGCCGACTCTAGTTCCAATGGAAAAAATTGCTAAGCTGGAGCAGGGTCAGGTTACGCAGAGAACCCTTCAGGTCCGGTTCCACCATCATCTTTTGCCCCTTAAGCTGCTTTTATGGTGCAATGACAAGAAATATCCTGTGAAGTTGAGACCTGATATCGGATATTTTGTAAAACCTCTTCCAATGGAAATCGATGTGTTCTCAGTCAAGGAATCTCAGCTGCCTGGAATGTTTGAATATTTAAGGAGGTCAGTTATTATTTTATTCATCTTTGGTGAAGTGTATGAAAAGATCAACTATTTGCGACCTTGAACCCTTGAAATTTGGTGCTTCATTGTTTTGCGTCTCATGTCTCTGCTGAGAAGTCAAGATATTGTTGCTTTTTATGAAACCAAATCGGCAAATCCGATTGTGTTATTTGCGGATCTGCTGATATTTTATTAGGTTAAGTCAACTGAGATATGCCATTTTGCCGTTTTTCGAAAATGATGACAATTCTCTGATCTTGAACTGTGTGGTTCCTTGTTCTGGAACCTTATAAATGGGAAAAGTGAAAAACCCTCTGAATGACATCTGAGAAATATCGGTTTTAAGTTGAATGTGTAAATGAAAGTTTGAAGTTCTCCATAATTTATTGTTTTATGGACTTTACACCTCATTGTTCCGGGATTCTCTTGTGACCATTTTCCTATAATTTGCTACAGGTGTACTTTCATTGACCATATTGAAGAACTTAACAAGCTTGAGAGCCCCTTAGCAAAGGACAACTTCCTTGTAATCTGTGAGACTTTGGCTTTAAAGGTGCTTAGTAATGCCAATCTTTTTCTTGTATCTGTGGACATGCCTGTTGGCACCAACCTCGATGATGCTTCAGGTTTACGGCTTAGGTTCAGTGGTGAGATATTAAGCAACTCAATCCCATGTTTAATTACTATTACTGTTGAAGGTAGATGCTCTGAACCGCTGGACACTGCAGTAAAAGTCAACTGCGAAGAGACTGTTTTTGGCCTGAACTTTTTGAACAGGGTTGTAAATTTTTTGACTGAGCCTGCTCGTTCATGATGAGAATCTAGTTTAATCTGAAATAACCTGATCATTGGATTATTGTTTGTTCAAGAGGGGTTAATTATGTACATTTTCCTTGTATCATTGGACTATTGGTGGCCTTTGCAATGGTAGTTTCTCCATATGTGAAGGTCAAGTTACTGCAAATGTAAATCTGACACCACTGTTTGTTTATATGATATGATTTGTTGCTTTACCTCAATGCATTGGTATTACTTATGGAATCCCAAAAGTAAAAGAAAAAGAAAGGGAATAATGCTTTGGAAGAACACACTAGTTTTAACTAGTCACCGAAAAAAAAGAGTCAGGGAGATGCATTTTATGAATTACTATCCGGAACAAAAACTCTCTCAACCTTAAACCGACAATCCAAGGGTTTACACCGATGGCAACTTCTCTCTCTTTGGGTGTGTTTGGTACGGAGGAAAATGTTTTCTCGGAAAAAAAGTGAGTTTCTTAGTGTTTGGTAAGGAAACAAAATTTTTTTTATCTCAAAAGTACTTATATGTAAGATAGCAAGATTATGGGGGTGGGATGGTGCGGGGACGGGGGATTTGGAGGTAGCGGGAGGTGGGATGGTCAAGGGGTGGGGGTTGGGGGCATTGGGTGGGTGGGGAGAGACAATAAACTTGAAATGTCATTTATAGAATTTATTTTCCTCATTTCTATTAAGGAAGTCATTTTTCTCATTCTTACCGAACTTATTTTCTTAGAGAAAATGTATTCCAAAACATTTTTACCAATCAAATATGAGAAAATTGAAAAATGTTTTACTCCATACCAAACACACCCTTGCTCTTGGATAATTTGATTGGGGGTTGCGGAGTAAGAGGTTGTGAAATGATGTGTAGTGGAAATTAACTTCAAATTAAAGATTTTTGGCATCATTTGAAGGATCAATGTTCGAATCCATCATTGACCTTTTCAGAGAGCAAGAGTAAAGTAATTGGCTGTATATCCATTCTACCAGTGATTCCATATCTTTCATGTGGCATTATATGAGCTTGGGCACCACTAGCTTCTTCTTACTTGTCACACTTACTGAAGCTTCCAAGTACACTTTTTGCTCTCTACAGTTCATTAATAACTTCATCTGGTGCATAGATCCTTTAGCTGCAACAACACAACATCGTTAAGACGAGAGGAATTTTTATACTTGCATTCCAGATTCCATCTAATATAAGAGAGACCTATAAAATAAAGACTGATGAATTTTATAGTTAGTTTCTCTTTTTGGGTTGATTGCGCTGCACATTCGCCACGTTGTTGAGGGTTGTTCCCATGGCGGTTGACACGACATGCTGAGGATTTTTTCTTTAAAATTTTGTGATTGGAATTTGAAAAAAAAAAAAAGGGGAATAGCACAAAGGAGAACAACATAAATGCTTTTTTTTAGTTACTTAACAGGTGTCACTTGCTGATTGGTCCATTTCCCATGTCAACGCTCTAGAAAATCACCCACTTTATTTCCTGTTCGTATCAGTGTGCCAGCTCAATAGTTTGCTTAGGTGCACATACTTTGGAGAGTAACGTTTGACTTTTGTTTGTGTATTGAATGAATTTTGTGACAAAGCTAAAGGTAGTGTTCGTCAAATTGAAATTATTTTGAAAGGAAACGGAATTTGTTCTAATTCCTTTTAGCTCTAAGAAAATATGATTAGACTGAATGTATTTAATGCATTTTTCTTTTATCTCTTAGTCGTTGATTGAATCTACTACCACAGTCGAGAAGTTGCAAAATTTGGAAACTCCCCTTGTTGGGGTAGGAATGCAGGTGAAGAAATAATCAAAATATTCCTTTTTCTCTGAGCTCAACTGCTCGAAAGGCATTTCATGATCAATTTGATCCCCTTATAGTCCACCGTAAAAGTACTATCCTAGATGGCAAAATTGTAACTCATTTCATAGCACATTACTCTTGGAAGTACTATTCACAAGTTTATATTAGGCATTCGGTCTTCAAGGTTTAACACTCAAAATTACACTCCTTGTCCGAGTTACATACTCTAACTTGTTCAGACACAAGTATAAACAAATTTAAGTTTCATTTTATTTAAATGAAAAATGTTAAGAACTGCAGATAAAGCTCAATTGAAGAATTTTTAACTTTTTTTTTTTTTAAAAAATGAAGTAGATCTCTTAGATCATAGCTATTATATCAAAGAATTATCGAGTTGTTTAGAGAGTACTATCTTTGTTCCCATTTATGTGAAAGGGTTCGAAATACGAAAGTCAAAACACTTTAAATTTAAATATATTGATTCTTCAGATATTTAAAAATAAAATTTACATATTTAAAAACTACACAAAAAGTATTCCAAATCAGCATAGCTAATGATTCAAAATATTTCAAACAAATGCGGAAGAAAACTATAATCAAATAGAAAATAGTTTGACCCTTCAAATAGTCACATATTCACATAAAATGGGAGGCCGGAAGTAATAAGTTCCCCTGGCAAGAAACTAGAGAAATTCTGGGACGATGCAATTTCTTTTTAAAAGCAAAAGGACAGATAATTTTGGACAAAAGAAATTAATATGCATATGCATCACACGTGCCATATTGGCGAATTTCTAGTAAATTTATAATTGGCAAGCCTGTTAAAAATAGAACAAATCAAATCAAGAGGATAAAGAAATGAGGGTTGCCGTGAGTGTGACAAAAAGGTTACACAAATTAAAGAGAAGATTTGTCAGAATAAGCTATGGTAGTAGGCACTAGAAAATTGATAGAGAAATTAAAACAGTCCAATCCAGAGGGATGATCTAGACCAAACATTGAAACACGAACATTAACCAACTAGAAACTTCTGCAACACTAACTTGACAAGCGGTACAGAGTAAGCACAAAACTAAAGAATCTGGAGGGAACAATGTGTAATGCAAGAAAAACCTTGTACAATCACCATAAAATGAGCTATGTTAAATCCTCCTGCAAAGATGATATAATAGTGAGGAGGAGTATATCCAGATTACGTCCAAACAAAGTGAGCTAAGTTTATATAACTGGTATTTAGCTATTTATGTACCCTACAATATTAAATGATGTCAATGTTTTCTCCATCTAGGACAAAAGGCTCAAGTTAGAACATGGCATAACAGAGCCATAGGACAAAAAAGATGAGAAATTAGTTAATGTGCATAGCATCAGAATGATACTTGTCCAAATCAGCATCAAGATCTTCAGCTGAGACAGGTTTCTTCTTTTTTGAAACTGTAGCTGAGACAGGTTTATGATGGCTTCTTTCTACACGAGCCCTTCCATATGCTGCTCCTCCAGGTCTGCAGGCAAAAACAATTCTCTAAAAGTCATTACAAGTAGGCAATGGCTCATTAGTAAGGAAATTACAACCCAATCATTAGCTCCAAATGATCTATTGTGCCACTATCACTCAAGAGTTATTAGTTGCTTGTAAAAACGTGGACAATATGAATCCTTACTGATCTTTTACCTCTGGAAACTTGCTTGCAAATTTGCTGATGCAAAAATAGGCACTGGATGAGTTGGAGCATTCACCCCAACCACCTCAATTTTCATTGGTCTACCGTCAAGCTGTATGTTGTTGTATCTCTTTATAGCAGCTAAAGCACCAGACGCATATGTGAAAACCACTTCTGCAGTTCCCTATACAAGAATTTCCTCAACATGAATATATATATATATATATATAGTACACAACATATCTCAGGAAAATGTCTTTCTAAGGTACCTTTGATCTGCCGCTGTTATCATAATGCAGCGCATATTCTTTAAGTTCACCAACATCTGAAAACAGCAGCTGAAAAAAAACAGATAGCTCTAGGTTATAATTGTTTCAGGACTTCTCATCAGAATAGTTGCTTCAAGAAAGTAGGGATGGCAATGTGGCAGGGATCGGAAAATTGTTAAATAGGGCGGGGCAGAGTAGGGCAGGGAGCTGCCACAAATTTTTTAAAATTATTAGGGCGGGGCAGTCAGGTTGCTGATCCGGGTTATAGCTGATTTGGGTTTAAAGATGTGACCCGCTTAAGTTATCCGTAATTTCCCAACTATAATGCAAACATTTCCATCTACAAGCATCAGTGATATGTGTGATAGCCTAAGAGCTTTTCATTTAATAGGACGTGCTTCTTTACCTCTATGAATAAGTGAAAAAATAAAGATATAGTACACAGTTACCTCTATGATATATCCAGGGGAATATTTTTTGCTACAGGTAATAAATTTCTATGTTAACTGTTAAATTGCACGATATATAAAGATGAGCAATCATTTGACAAAGATTATCTCCTTATACATTTTTCATTTAATATTTTAGACTACACAACATTGATAAAATTTACTATAATTTATTCAACTGATATACATAGACAACTTTTATTGACATGTCAACTTTAGATGTATTAAATAGCATATTGCAAAATGAAAATAAATCATAAACGGGGCAGCAGGACAAAATTTTGGCACAATGCTAAACGAGGCAGGGCAGGGCGGGTTAAAATTTTAGCGCGTCAAGGTCTTCCCTGCCCTACCCCACCCCTCCCTATTTTACATCCCATCAAGACAGTATTGCAACTACAATTTGAGATCAAAAGCTTTGAACTCAAAACAGAGTACTAAATCGAGAAGAGACGAGATTGAAGATAAGGAAATCAAATAGTAGATAACAGACTCACATACAACACAGTATACATAGGAAAATATTTTAATAACCCATACTAGTACGTTTTACACCATCCAGTGCTCCAGGCAGTATCAATAGATATTAGGGGCTACAACATCTATATACGGAGTCAATCTCGCAGAAATTCTCTGTTCATTCATCAACATAGAAATGAGTAAACAGACAAAAAATTACTTCATAAGCAGAGTAAACTAGTAGTAGATAAGGTTGCTAACTAGGCAGTGAAGCACCAAGAACACTTTAAGTTTGACCAATATCCATGCCATAAAGTAAAACCATATCATCATTCAGCGTGTGTTTGGTAGGGAGGTTTTCCAATTTTCTTGTGTTTGGTTGGTCAAAATGTTCTTAAAAAACATTTTCTCTAGGAAAATAAGCTCCTTAACAATGAGAAAAATGACTTCCCTAATTAGGGAAATCAAGTTTCATAAGTGACATTCCAAATTGATTGTTTACTCCCCACCCATCCACCCCCACCTCACCACATAATGTTTTGCTAGATAGCATATACTAATTGTTTTGCTTACTTACCAAACACTAGAAACTAAGTGAAAAACCCACAACATTTTAATTTCCTTCATACCAAACACCCGTCAATGCGTATGATCTTGTGGGGTCCAACAATTATCTTCTACAAGTTAATACTCTAAGCAGAGTTATCTCAACAATACGAACGCACCTTCAATTTTTTTAACAAATCTTTTGTACTTTTCAAAAAGTACTTTACTCCACAATAGAAATTCTTTGACGTTAGACCCAGGATATGCACATTTAAGAGAACAAAAAGCATAGTACAAGACCGCAGAGAAAAACCCAATGGAAATCCACCTTAACTTAGGATCCATTTGGCCATGAGAATACTTCACTTTTTTCCAGAATAAAATGAGGGTTTGGCCATGAAAATTCCAAATACAGGTTTTTCACTTTCTATACATTCAAACAACCAAATATTTTTTTGCAAAAAACTATTTAGCAAACACAACTCCAAGTTGAAAAAGATTTGGTTTCTATGGCAAAAAAAGAAGAAGGAGAGAGTGTTTACCCTGATGTCATCGTTGGTGACGCCGTAATCGAGGTTAGATACAAATAACTTCGTTCCATGAACATGATCCCCTCCTCCAGCCATCTTCATCAAGTCTCGCTCCTGCATTTCAAACAAGGCTAAAACTACTTTCTGTGAATGAATGTGAGTAGAAGGAAGAGGGAACACCTACCTGCGACATTGAGTAAGGCGTCATTCTAGTCCTACAAACTCGCACATGCCGCCGCTTTTCATCGCCGTCGGAGGTGTGACCTTTGTTACGTCCACCATGGCGGCCCTTTTGTTGTTGTTTGTTCTTCTTGATAATATCATCCAGCGACATGTTCAGAGAGTCAGCCATTTCTCACTCAAGTAGTCCAGAAGAAGAAGGCTTTTCAGAATATATAGTGAAATGTGCCAGTATAGCGAAGGGACGATGATCGACAGGGAAAAGCTGTCAATAGTACTATAGCAGATTGTTGAGTGGTGCATGGATAACAGCTGGCTCGCCTGCTCCGTAAAGACCAACTACCCTTTCATTTTACCGTCTTGTCCTTGCTGAAATTATCAACTGGATGGAGTATCTCACGCACAGTTAAAATGGATTTTTAGCCTTTTATAATTTTTTATTTTTATGACCTTTTCGAAATAGATCTTTATTTCTTACACACAAGTGATCTAGAAGAATCTCATAAAAAATTTGAAAAGGTTATTTTAGTTATAAATATACCGTATTTTGAATGTTTATTTAAATACACGATTTTTTGGATAAACTTGTAATTGAATAAACTTGCAATCAAGCAGGTAGTTCAAACTTGCAATCTTCTTGAAAAGCTTCACAACAACTTATTTTCTTCTATAAATAGAAAGTCAATTCATTTCATTTTTACCGCAGTTTGAAGAGGAATAAAATCTCTCTCCCCCACCCAACTTCTTTGACTATATTTTTTGTTGCCTTATATTTTATTATTATTTCATAATAATTTTCTTTTATTTAAATTGTAAAAGGACAAGAGATCTCATTTTCTCGAACGATAGTGAAGGAAGATTTTTGGTACGGGAATTTAAGTAGGAAAAATGGTCGAACTTCGACTACTATTTAAAAATAATAGTCGCATTTATCTTTTGTTACAATATGTGAAATTTTTTTATCTCCACCATTAACAAAATTTTAAAATTTACTTCAAATCTAACGAATTACCCGAATTTTCATTTTAATTACCTGATTTCACTTTATTAATACATAACCCATTTATTCCGTATTGCTTAAGTACCCAATTTCCATTTAGGTTCTCTTAAAAATAAATATAATTATTTTCTAAAAAGAAAAATAAGACACTTAAATTGATACGAAGGGGATATTATTTTTCACAAGTATAAGCTAAGCCTTATCTTTTGGTTGTCTTAGAAAATGATTATAATAGTTGTCTAAAAAGGAAAGATGACACTTACATTAATACGGAAGGGATATTAATTTTTTGTAAGCTACAGGAAATTTCATTTAGGGAAAAGGACTTTTGATGCTCAAAACCACCTAACGGATCGTTACAATTAAATGCTTTTTGTATTCTCATAAGATACTAATTTGGAGTACTCGGTGGAAGAAAAAACTTTTTTCTTTCTTGTATTATTCTATAGAGCTTGAAGCGCAAATAGTAAGAGGTTGACTTGATACAGATTGTATACGGTAAAAATCGATTCGATTTGTACAAGACAAGAACTGGGGTAAATGTTACAGTTGTCCGATATACAGCCGAGGAAGAATAAGGCCGTTGGCCACTGATGGGAATGAAGACCGAGGGTCGTGAGTTCATTCAACTCAGTGTCAAAACTGAAGGTACTTTGATGGGCACAGAAATCCCGAGCCTGAGGCGAACACACTCAACATAGGCTCGGAGAATCCGTTATGGGGCAAGACACGCGTCATCTGACCGTTCCGCCATTTGCGCTGACAACAGTACGGGTGTCAGACCGTACGGATGCCGCCTTAAGTGTTTTGGCTCGGTTAAAGAAAGCAATCTCCAAACCGGACCAGTTCTCAGAGCTTACAAACTTGTCTTCTTAAGTTCTCTTTACTAGTCTTTATCAATATATTACCATTTACTTGCTATAATCTTATATTATAAATTAATCTAACCACATATCCTATCAACCACTTATAAATTAATTGTTATTCGTTTTTTTAGGGTAAGCAGTTTGGCGCCCACCGTGGGGCATAGGATAATTGTGGTGGTTTAATTTGCTACTTCCTTTTTCACTTGTTCTTTGAAAGTTTGCGTTTTAGATACGTTCGAGATGGTAAGCAATGGTCATTCCGGGCACGTGAACAATAACGAAATAGTCGCTCAAAACTAAAACAACAGCGGGTTACCAAACCCGAACGGACCGCCTGCTGAACCCGCCAACCCAAATGCTGTCAAATCGACCGAAGGCCTTAACCGCCAGAACACCGTCAATCAGGAGAATGCCGCCCTTCCGACCACAGATCCTTTGAATAACAATAATTCAGCAACTTTGCTTCGGGCACAGGCCAAAAAGGCACCGGATGTCATAGAGGAAGTTAACTTACATGTGATATTTGAAATGTTGCAGGAACAAAAGGTGGCTATAGGTGTTATATCCAGTATTTCGCATATTCGAAAAATTTGAAATAATTGTGACTTATAAGGGATAAGGCCATATTTTGAATTTATTTAATATATATATAGTTCATGAAAAAAATATTGATGTGGAAATACGGAGGAAGGCCAAGTGCAAAATTGAAATTTTGGAAATTAGTTTTGGGAATTACAAAACAAGATCCATAACCAATTGGGCTAAAAAATAATAAGAGAAAATAGGGCCCAATTTGTATGGGGTGGCCGGCCACATGGCTAGCCCAACCTATGTCCCTTTAAAAAAAAAAAACCATGTGATAAATTAGTCTTTATCACAAGAACTTTCAAGAGAAAACAAGAGAAGGAGAAAAACAAAGAAAGAAGAGCAAGAAAAACCCAAGGCCATTCGGCCAAGCTCCAAAAATTTTACCCCTTGAAATCTTGTTCCTAAAATTATTTTCTTGTGGTATTCCTACTAATTCAAGGACCCTCTACAACGTGGTGTAGTTGTTTCGGAAGATAGGCCGCTTGTTTCGTCGATTTAACACTTTGGACAAGTGAAGAAGCTAAGAAGAAAAAGGTAAGATTTTACTTCTTTTGTCTTGGAAGAAATATATATATGTGTTGTAGAATATGGAAAGGAATGTAGAGTATGAAAATTTTGTGTTATAGGTATGTATGTGTATGGCCGAAAATGGTATGCATGGATAGGGATGATTAGAATTTTATTTTTTATGTTAATTGTGTTGTTGAAGCCTTGTGATGGAAATGGAGGAAAAATGGTTTAAGTTGGCATGAAAAATTGTTGAAAATGATTATAGAAACTTATGTGATTTTAATGTAGTTTTTATGTAATTATGGAAGTGGAATTCTAAAGGTGAATTGTTATGTTGATTGGTGAATTTGGAAGGATGCTAGTCCATATTAGCATGAACGATTGGTTGCTAAGTTGTTATGAGAAGTTTTGTGATTTTATGGTAGATTTATGTGATGATGAAAATGAAATTGTTAAGGTGCGAATTATGATTATTGTTAATGAAATTGGAAGATGAAAATGTGTTATGAATATTTATGTCGAAGATTAGAGGTTTCGAATGAATTATGGTTTTGGTGGAATTTTTGTATATTTCGTAAATATTTTGTAGAATGATATGAAATGCTTCCGAATTGTATTGGAATGATCTTGATTAGTAAATGAATATGAAAACATTGATATTGGGTTGGAAGTGCGAAGTTAGATTGAAAGTTGTCGCACTATGTAGGAAAGAAGACTATTCATGTTAGAATGTGTTTTACTTCGATTGTTGATGATGTTGGTGTTGTTGTGGGTGCTGTTGTTGACATTTTGGCCGAGTTAAATTCTCGGGGATGTTGTATGTATAGGGGAGATGCTGCCCAAATTTCTGTAGACAAGTATGAGTTAAGACTGAATTCCTAAAGGCTTGTAATTGATATTTGGTAATTGTGACCAATTGTAGATTTTGGAGGAAACGAGATTTGAGTTTGGAGAAGCGTAAGGAGCGAATAAGGTATGTAAAGCTTTACCTTTCCTTCTCTTGGCATGTCTTAGACATAATAGGTTTGGATATGAGCCTCGGGGACGACTCTATTCCTAGAAATCCAAGTTTGAATTTGACCCTTTTTCATTCAACAGAATTGAATTAAATATTTCATGCCTTGATGAAATAATTGCCTAAATACCTACGATTTGCCCAAATGGAAACGGACTACATTAAAAACTTTCATAAGTTACTCCATAAAGCTCGATATACGTAATTTGTGTACGCCACCTCAGTTGACCCGAAGTGGGCCCACTATTCCCGATTCATCTCCTATTGTATTATTGTCTTATTTTCGAGCGATATTAAAGGGAACGTTTTAACTACTCTTCTAACTACTAAACGACAATTGTTTTAAATATTCCATTGAGTCTTGTAAACTATTTTGGAACATGGAAACGATTCCAGAAAAAAAAATTTATCTTTACGTAACCTATTGTGGTATCCGGAATACACGCACTATGATTATCGTGCGATTTTATTATTAAGATTTGTTATTCGAGATATCCCCTCGAGTCTTTGTAAATGTATTATGTTTTATATTGCATTTAGTTTCTCATTACTCAACTCGTGGATGCCTCAATGTTTCCTTCACTGAGCCCGGGCCAGGATATGTTATCAAGCGTAATCCACTGCATTGTTCGTCGTGCCTCGATGTGAGGGGGAAGGTATACACGTACATGGGTTGTGGAGTATGCTGTGCCATGTACATATATTCTGATATGATATGATATGATACGATATGGCCATCTGATGTGATATGATATGTTACGGAGCTATTCCCTACTCAGGAGTATGGCGTGTTGTGGCGCCAGTGTCGGGGTGGCGACCACGTTCTGTTCACCGAGTCCCTTAACGGGGCCGAATATGGCATATGTTTCTGCATACACTATTTATGTTTTATAAATATGCATTTTAACATTCTGGACATCATGCTCATTTTCTGTACCTTCTGTCCGATCATGATTTTATTACTGTACTCCAGGCTTTACATATTCAGTACATATTCCGTATTGACCCCCTTTCTTCGGGGGCTGCGTTTCATGCCTCGCAGGTACAGACGACCGATTTGCTGATCCGCCCGCTTAGGATTTTACTCTGCTGTCTTGGAGTGCTCTCTTGTCCGGAGCCTATATTTTGGTACAAACTTTTTCTATGGTACATATATATGTTATTCAGGGGTATGACGGGGCCCTGTCCCGTCTTATGATTCTGTTATTATTCGTAGAGGTCTGTAGACATACATGTGGGTTGTGTATATGTTTTGGGTTGATATGTTCTGCGATAGCCTTATCGGCTTCCCCGCGTTATATCTGTTTATCTGTGGTAATTAGTAATGCTATTCGCCTTCTATATCTGTATATTCTGTTTATATGCTGGTTTGGGTTACTGGGTACGTACGGGTGTCCAGCACGGACACTAGTCGCGGCCTACGGGGTTGGGTCGTGACAAAAGTGGTATCAGAGCGGTTCGTCCTCGGAGTGTCTACAGACCGTGTCTAGTAGAGTCCTGTTTATCGGTGTCTTGTGCACCACATCTATAAACAGGAGGCTACAGGACATTTAGGATGCTACCCTTCCTTCTTATCTTAGATCGTGCGATAGAGCTGTATTATCAGGATGACTTCTCCCTAACTAATTGTTATGTTTTCAGCCATGCCTCCGAAAAAGGCGACAGCTGCCCAGAAGGGCAAGTCAGTAGCAGCGGGAGAGACTAGCCAGGCCCAGAGGATTACCAGGGCCCGTGCTGAGATTATGTCCCAGTCAGAGGACTCCTTTACACCGCCACCACCAGAGGGGATTGGAGCAGCAGCAGCTATAGATCAGGGGGCGGCTCCACCGCCAGTTCTCGGAGTTCCAGTGCCCGAGCCACCGGCTCCACAGCCAGGGGCGGAGGATAGGTCCATGAGGGATGCGGTCCAGTTGTTGACCAGGTTGATAGCAGGGCAGGTTCATAGGCACGGACTTGGGGGTGATCATGCAGACAGACGTGATAGTTCGAGGGCCCGTGAGTTCCTGACTTGTAATCCTCCAGAGTTCTTCGGGACAAAGCCCGAAGAGGACCCCCAGGAGTTTATCAGGCAGATGCAGCGTACGTTACGGTTGATTAAGGCTTCTGCGACCGAGTCAGTTGAGTTGGCTTCATATCGGTTGCACGATGTATCAGCTAATTGGTATGAGTCCTGGGAGTTATCCAGAGGCGACAGCGCTCCCCCAACAGTATGAGATGAGTTTACTGAGGCTTTTTTTGGCCACTTTCTGCCTCCGGAGTTGCGGCGGGCTAGGGCCGACAGATTTTTGCTGCTGAGACAGAGGGGCCGCAGCGTCTGAGATTATAGCCTAGAGTTTGACTCATTGGCCAGATATGCACCTGCTATGGTAGCTACTATGACTGACAGGATGCACCGGTATATTATGGGGCTGGACCGTTATTTGGTCGATAGTTGTCTGGTGATGGCCGCTCAGCCCGGGATGGATATTGCCCGTATACAGGCGCACGCCCAGGGTATGGAGGACCGGCATAAGGGGCATCAGCCCGATAGGGGTCAGGACCGGAGGCAGCCCAAGAGGGCCAGATCAGCTGGGTATTCTGGGGAGTTTCGGAGTAGACAGCCTCAGCAGCAGCAGTCTAGCAGACATTCTTCCCAGCCGGCACAGAGCACACCTCCACAGTTCTCAGGCAGGAGATTTGATAGCCCGGGGTATTCAGGAGCAGGCCAGAGCTCCAGGGCTTCAGGTTCGCGGACAGACAGGAGTTCCGGTCAGACAAGGCCACCCAGGCCTCAGAGTTCTTATTGTAGGAGGTACCACCCTTGAGAGTGCTACCGTGCTACAGGTGCTTGTTTTTCTTGTGGCCGCCAGGGCCATACTGTGAGAGAGTGCCCGTATAAGGGTAATTTGGAAGGTGCAGCGCAGCTTACCGGATCAGCCGTTGGGTCATCATCTTCTTCGGTGGCTATGCGCCCTACGGGGCAGGGTACACCAGCACCAGCACCAGCAGGTCGCGGCAGAGGCCGTGGTGGATTTTCCAGTACTAGCGGTCCTTCGAACCGTATATATTCTTTGGCTAGCCGGCAGGATCAGGAGGCGTCACCAAATGTTGTTACAGGTACATTATTGGTCTTCTCCCGATCTGTTTATGCATTGATTGATCCAGGTTCTACTTTGTCATATATTTCTCCTCTCGTCGCTAGAAAAATTGGAATAACGCCCGAACCTATAGAACCATTTGAAGTGGCTACACCAATTGGGGACTTTATTATAGCGAGACAGGTTTATAAAGATTGTTCTGTAATTATATGTGGCCGAGATACTAAGGCAGATCTGGTGGAGTTAGATATGGTTGAATTTGATGTTATTATGGGCATGGATTGGATAGCTTCCTGTTATGCTAATGTTGATTGCCAGAAAAAGGTGGTTCGCTTCCAATTTCCCGGGGAACCAGTTATAGAGTGGGCAGGTAATACAGCATCGCCGAAAGGTAAGTTTATTTCATACCTTAAGGCGAGGAAGATGATCAGAAAAGGGTATATTTATCATCTAGTTTGAGTACAAGACTTGAAAGCAGAAGCACCGACTCTTCAGTCAGTCCCAGTGGTTAATGAATTTCCAGATGTATTCCCGGATGAGCTTCCAGGTCTTCCTCTGGAGCGAGAGATAGAGTTCACTATTGATGTGCTGCCAGATACTCAGCCTATATCTATTCCCCCGTACAGAATGACACCTGCAGAATTAAAAGAATTGAAAGAGCAACTGAAGGATTTATTAGAAAAAGGCTTCATCAGACCCAGCACCTCGCCTTGGGGAGCCCCGGTATTATTTGTAAGAAAGAAAGACGGGTCGCTGCGTATGTGTATTGATTATCGGCAGCTAAATAAGGTAACCATAAAGAATATGTTATATCCCGTATTTTGCACATTTGGATAATTTAAGATAATTGCGGGGAGATGACAAGCAAGGCCTTATTTTTTTATTTTGTTTGGCATACAAGTTGTTATGAAAATTTTGAAGTGGGAATATTAAGAAAGGTCAAGGGCATAAAGGGAAATTCACAATATGACTCGTGGAATTATGGAGGAAGACGAAGGGCAAATTTGGAAATTGGAAAAATTAAAATTTGGCATGAAGTACAAAAAAAAAATGGGCTTATGTTTTGGGCCATGTTGGCCTTCCCACTTGGAGTGGGCTTAGCCCACTTTGGATCTTAATGGATAAATAAAAAGATGACTTAGTCATCTTATTTCCAACACCTTCTAGACATTTCAAGAAAACAAAAGAACAAGAAAAGCAAGAGAAAGCTCCAAGGCCATTTCGGCCAAGTGCAAAAACCAACAAGAAAATTGACAAAAATTCCTTCAAAAATCATTTTCTACCAAGTGGAGGGTCCTTAACAAAGTAAAGTTGTTATTGAAGCAAGAAAAACACAAATTCATAAGTTGGAAATTCA
The DNA here is from genome assembly GCF_019175385.1 of Lycium barbarum. Taxonomy (NCBI): domain Eukaryota; kingdom Viridiplantae; phylum Streptophyta; class Magnoliopsida; order Solanales; family Solanaceae; genus Lycium; species Lycium barbarum. The sequence continues at coordinate 36,018,005 of NC_083344.1, forward strand.
AGCAAGTTGGAGAATCAAAGAAGAAGGTAAGGGTTCATCCTTTTCTTATATGTTATGGATGTTGTGCATGTTGTAGTGTGTAAAAATGAGTGAAATTCATGAAGAACAAGAATATAGGTGTGTGGCCGTGCATGCCTATGTGTGTGTATGAATCATGTTTTAATTATTCTATCTAGTGTTTGGTTGTTATTGTTGTGGATGCTATGTTGATAATGGAAGTTGAATGATTTTGGAGAGGTTGTAGTTGTGTGTGCATGATGTTAGCCGTGTAGTTGTGGTGTGGTGTGGAGGAAGATGAGTTAATTTATTTAGTATATTGATTGTTGTTGTGTGGATTCTATATTGCTAACAAAAGCCTAATGAGCTCAGTGAAGTATTAGTAGTTGGAGGCTTGTCTTGGAAGATTATATAAATTGAATATTATGTTCTTACATGTATGGAAGGTAATGATATTAGTATGGTGTTGTTGGAATGTATATTATAAGGTTGTTATTGTTTTATTGGAGTTGGAAGGTTTTGAAGGAAGTAGTAAATTGATTATGTTGTTATAATGTATCTTGGATTGAATATGGAAATTGTTAGTATGGTTGTTGATATTATGTTGATAGTTTGGCTGGGTTGAATTCCTGGATTGTTGTTGATTAAAAATTGACCGAGTTGAACTTTGGGGATGGTGTATTTACAGGGGAAGTGCTGCCGAAATTTCGGTAGCCAAGTATTATCTTAAGATTTCAATTCTAAATGCTCTAATCAAGTTTGGTAAATGTGACCAATTTGTAAATTTTGGCGGATTTGCAACTTGAATTTGGAATAGCATAAGGAGCAGAAAGAGGTATGTAAGGCTTCACCCTTCCTTCTACGGCATGTCTTAGACGTAATAGGTCGGATACGAGCTTCGGGGACAACTCTATTCTCCGGAATCCGCACCTAAAGTTTCCCCTTTTTCATTCAGTAGAATTGAATTAAAAATCGTGTGAAATGTTGGAAAAACTTCCTAAACCTCTAGAACTTGCATAAATAAGACCCGACTACCTTGAAACCCTCACAAGTAACGCCATGACATGTAACACATGCAAATGGTGTACGCTACCTCATTCGGCCCGAGGTGGGCCCATTGTTCCCGGATTTTCCCTATTGCTCCGTTTGACTCATTTTGGAGTAGAATCCAAAGGAAGCTTTTGATCGTTGTTCCAATTATCAAACGATAAGTACTGTACTATTTTTAATGGAAATATGTCTATGATGACCATGATAACGATGATGCTAAGGAAGAGAATACGTCTATGATAAGTATGACAAGAATGATTCCATGACTAAGAGTCTTAAGCTAAGGACCCAATATGAATATGAAAGTATCAAACTAGTTCTTGATTTCAATTCTATTCCTTGGTTATGACACCATCCTCTAAAGATTCCAAAGCCGATGAATTGATTTCTATGACGTCCATGATTTCATTCTATGTTTCTTTTAACACTATTCTCCGTTGATAGTATCGCCTTAAAATACTCGTTCCTTCAAGGTGAGACAAGGCGATCACGATTGTTCCATAATGTAATCGGAGGTCACCGACCTTATGTCACTCTGATGGTTACATGATTTTCTTTGGGCTCTCCTGCATGCTTATATGACATATGTATGTGAGATATGAATATGTACATGGGGGATGGGAAGGGAAACATGTTTCATTGCCACCTGGTCAGCTGGCTTATCATCCCGGACGCGGGATTCCCGGACGCGGGATATATGGGCGAGCCGATGTATTTCGGTGCTATGTGGGTGAGCCGACATTGTTCGGTGCTATGCTATGTCCTGCTATGCTATGACACGATATGATATGACATGATCTCATATGATTTGATACGATATGATATGATATGATAAGACATGACATAATATAAGTTCTATTTTCTATGTCTATGAAAAAGAAATGTTTTCCAAAGACAGACAAGCATGCATGGTATCTGGCCTGAAAGGGCATTCCTATGTACATGTTACTTTCTTATTTCATTATATGTCCTATGATCCCATGATATTGTTATTCAAGCTCTATGGTTCGGCTTGCATTATTTTTCCATGCCTTACATACTCGATACACTATTCGTACTGAAGTCCCTTCTTGTGGACGCTGCGTTTCATGCCGCGCAGGTCAGCAGGTAGACAGGCTTGACTCCTAGGAGCTTCATCAGCATTACTATAGCGGCGCTCCAGTTGTCTCGGAGCCTCAGTTCCTTGGTACTATTTTGTGTATATATTCGGGCACGGCAGTACTCGGCCCTTCTTATGTATATGTGTACTATGTTTAGAGGCTCGTAGACAGATATGTACAGTTAGATGTTTTGTACTCTTGAGGGTCCTCGTCGCTGTATAATGTACTAGCAAAGTTTATTAGTCCGTGTTTATAATTATGCTATTAATGTTGATGTTAAGCAAAAAAAAAGGATATGGTATAGTGCATACGGCCCACTTAGTGATAAGAATACGATACGGGATAGGGGGTGCTCGGTACAAGTATTGCGTACCCGTCGCGGCCCTAGTTGGGTCGTGACAGAATAAATACCCCCTCCCCAGAATTGATGATTTGTTTGATCAGTTGCAGGGCGCTAAGTGTTTTTCGAAGATAGATCTGCGGCCAGGCTACCACCAGGTGCGGGTACGAGAGGTTGATATTCCAAAGAGAGCATTCCGCACCCGATATGAGCATTATGAATTCAGAGTGATGTCTTTTGGGCTGACTAATGCTCCAGCGGTATTCATGGATCTGATGAATCGGGTATTCAGACCGTTCCTGGATATGTTCGTGATTGTATTTATTGATGATATTCTGGTTTACTCACGGTCAGAGGAGGAACACGCAGATCATCTGAGAGCGGTACTTGGGGTACTTCGGCATCAGTAGCTATATGAAAAATTCTCCAAGTGTGAATTCTGGCTGGTTTCAGTGGCATTCTTGGGACATATTATTGCAGCTGATGGCATCCGGGTGGACACACAGAAGATTGAGGCCGTAAAGAATTAGCCTAGACCTACGACGCCCACTGAGGTACGTAGTTTTCTGGGATTAGCAGGCTATTACAGAAGATTTGTGGAAAAGTTTGCTTCGATTTCAGCGCCTTTAACGAGGCTAACTCAGAAGGGAGCCAAGTTCCAGTGGACTGATGCTTGTGAGCGAAGCTTCCAGCTACTGAAGGAGAAGTTGACTACAGCTCCAGTTCTGACTCTTCCAGAGGGACCAGATGGGTATGTTATTTATTGTGATGCTTCCGGCTTTGGGTTAGGTTGTGTATTAATGCAGCACGACAGAGTTATAGCCTACGCTTCCCGGCAGCTCAAAAAGCATGAAAGAAATTATCCTACCCATGATCTGGAGCTAGCAGCGGTAATCCATGCTTTGAAGATATGGAGACACTATCTATATGGCGTCCATGTTGATATTTATACAGATCACAAGAGCCTCCAGTATATCTTTAAGCAGAAGGAGCTGAATTTACGGCAGAGGAGGTGGCTGGAGCTGCTGAAAGACTATGATGTTGATATTCTGTATCATCCGGGCAAAGCTAATGTTGTAGCAGATGCACTCAGCCGCAAGTCTATGGGTAGCTTGGCAGATTTGCAACCGGAGAGGAAAGAGATAGTACGTGATATTCACCAACTGGCTAATCTTGGAGTTCGTCTGGCCGATTCTGGAAGTACGGGGATTTCTGTCCGAGGGGTTTTTGAATCATCTATTAGGGAAGACATAAAGCGGAACCAATATGATGATCCTGTTTTAGCACAGTACAGAGACACAACCCGTGAAAAGGAGAAAACCCCGTTCGAGTTTACACAGACGGAATATTGCTATATCGAGGCAGATTGTGTGTACCTGATGTTGCAGGGCTACGACAGCAGGTTATGAGCGAAGCACACTATGCCCGTTATTCTGTTCATCCGAGATCGACGAAGATGTATCATGACCTCATATGCCTGTACTGGTGGGATGGCATGAAACGGGACATTGCAGAGTTCGTTGCCCAGTGCCCGAATTGTCAGCAAGTTAAGATTGAACATCAAAAGCCGGGTGGACTATTACAAGAAATGGAAATTCCGACGTGGAAGTGGGAGATAATTAATATGGACTTCATTACAGGTTTGCCTCGCACTCCACAGAAGTATGACTCCATATGGGTTATTGTTGATAGGCTGACAAAATCAGCCCATTTCCTTCCAGTCAAAACTACTTATTCGGCTGAGGATTATGCCAGGCTATATATTAAAGAAATAGTAAGACTTCACGGAGTTCCTATATCCATTATCACTGACAGAGGTGCCCAGTTTACAGCGAATTTCTGGAGATCATTTCAGGAAGGATTGGGGACTTAGGTGAGTCTGAGCACAGCATTCCATCCTTAGAGCGACGGGCAGGCCGAGCGCACTATACAGACGCTAGAAGATATGTTGCGGGCCTGTGTTATTGATTTCAGAGGTAGCTGGGATGATCATCTGCCGCTGATTGAGTTTTCTTATAACAACAACTACCATTCCAGCATCCAGATGGCACCGTACGAGGCTTTATATGGCAAAAAATGCAGGTCACCAATCGGCTGGTTCGATGTTGGAGAAACTGAATTAATTGGCTCAGATATGATCCAGCAGGCGGTTGATAAGGTGAAACTCATTCGAGAGCGGTTATGAGCAGCCCAGAGTCGACATAAGTCATATGCTGATAAACGACGTCGACATTTGGAGTTCCAGGTTGGTGATTGGGTATTTCTAAAGGTGTCGCCTATGAAGGGCGTAATGCGATTCGGCAAAAAGGGAAAGCTCAGTCCGCGATATATTGGGCCTTATCAGATTGTTCGAAAGATTGGGAATGTCGCCTACGAGCTAGATCTACCATCTGATCTGGAAGCAGTACATCCGGTATTTCATGTATCCATGCTCCGCAAATGTGTTGGTGATCCTTCCATAATATTTCCAGTAGATGATATTCAGGTGACGGAGGAACTGTCTTACGAAGAGCAACCTATAGCCATCCTGGATCGTCAGGTGAGGAGATTGCGCAATAAAGATGTAACTTCCGTTAAGGTATTGTGGCGAAACAATAACAAGGAGGGGATGACCTGAGAAGCTGAAGAGGAAATGAAGAAAAAAGTACCCTCACCTGTTTCCTATGCCTACAGGTAATTTAAATTTCGTAACTGGTTATGCTGATTAATGAATAAGTTATATGTATTATCCATATAAAGAACCTTCCCCAAAATACTTACAAGACCCTATAAGATTAATTTAACATTCGAGGACGAATGTTTAAAAGGGGGGAGGATGTTATATCCCGTATTTCGCATATTCGAAAAATTTGAAATAATTGTGACTTATAAGGGATAAGGCCATATTTTGAATTTATTTAATATATATATAGTTCATGAAAAAAATATTGATGTGGAAATACGGAGGAAGGCCAAGGGCAAAATTGGAATTTTGGAAATTAGTTTTGGGAATTACAAAACAAGATCCATAACCAATTGGGCTAAAAAATAATAAGAGAAAATAGGGCCCAATTTGTATGGGGTGGCCGGCCACATGGCTAGCCCAACCCATGTCCCTTAAAAAAAAAAATTCCATGTGATAAATTAGTCTTTATCACAAGAACTTTCAAGAGAAAACAAGAGAAGGAGAAAAACAAAGAAAGAAGAGCAAGAAAAACCCAAGGCCATTCGGCCAAGCTCCAAAAATTTTACCCCTTGAAATCTTGTTCCTAAAATTATTTTCTTGTGGTATTCCTACTAATTCAAGGACCCTCTACAACGTGGTGTAGTTGTTTCGGAAGATAGGCCGCTTGTTTCGTCGATTTAACACTTTGGACAAGTGAAGAAGCTAAGAAGAAAAAGGTAAGATTTTACTTCTTTTGTCTTGGAAGAAATATATATATGTGTTGTAGAATATGGAAAGGAATGTAGAGTATGAAAATTTTGTGTTATAGGTATGTATGTGTATGGCCGAAAATGGTATGCATGGATAGGGATGATTAGAATTTTATTTTTTATGTTAATTGTGTTGTTGAAGCCTTGTGATGGAAATGGAGGAAAAATGGTTTAAGTTGGCATGAAAAATTGTTGAAAATGATTATAGAAACTTATGTGATTTTAATGTAGTTTTTATGTAATTATGGAAGTGGAATTCTAAAGGTGAATTGTTATGTTGATTGGTGAATTTGGAAGGATGCTAGTCCATATTAGCATGAAAGATTGGTTGCTAAGTTGTTATGAGAAGTTTTGTGATTTTATGGTAGATTTATGTGATGATGAAAATGAAATTGTTAAGGTGCGAATTATGATTATTGTTAATGAAATTGGAAGATGAAAATGTGTTATGAATATTTATGTCGAAGATTAGAGATTTCAGATGAATTATGGTTTTGGTGGAATTTTTGTATATTTCGTAAATATTTTGTAGAATGATATGAAATGCTTCCGAATTGTATTGGAATGATCTTGATTAGTAAATGAATATGAAAACATTGATATTGGGTTGGAAGTGCGAAGTTAGATTGGAAGTTGTCGCACTATGTAGGAAAGAAGACTATTCATGTTAGAATGTGTTTTACTTCGATTGTTGATGATGTTGGTGTTGTTGTGGGTGCTGTTGTTGACATTTTGGCCGAGTTAAATTCTCGGGGATGTTGTATGTATAGGGGAGATGCTGCCCAAATTTCTGTAGACAAGTATGAGTTAAGACTGAATTCCTAAAGGCTTGTAATTGATATTTGGTAATTGTGACCAATTGTAGATTTTGGAGGAAACGAGATTTGAGTTTGGAGAAGCGTAAGGAGCGAATAAGGTATGTAAAGCTTTACCTTTACTTCTCTTGGCATGTCTTAGACATAATAGGTTTGGATACGAGCCTCGGGGACGACTCTATTCCTAGAAATCCAAGTTTGAATTTGACCCTTTTTCATTCAACAGAATTGAATTAAATATTTCATGCCTTGATGAAATAATTGCCTAAATACCTACGATTTGCCCAAATGGAAACGGACTACATTAAAAACTTTCATAAGTTACTCCATAAAGCTCGATATACATAATTTGTGTATGCCACCTCAGTTGACCCGAAGTGGGCCCACTATTCCCGATTCATCTCCTATTGTATTATTGTCTTATTTTCGAGCGATATTAAAGGGAACGTTTTAACTACTCTTCTAACTACTAAACCATAATTGTTTTAAATATTCCATTGAGTCTTGTAAACTATTTTGGAACATGGAAACGATTCCAGATTTTTTTTTATCTTTACGTAACCTATTGTGGTATCCGGAATACACGCACTATGATTATCGTGCGATTTCATTATTAAGATTTGTTATTCGAGATATCCCCTTGAGTCTTTGTAAATGAATTATGTTTTATATTGCATTTAGTTTCTCACTACTCCACTCGTGGATGCCTCAATGTTTCCTTCACTGAGCCCGGGCCAGGATATGTTATCAAGCGTAATCCACTGCATTGTTCGCCGTGCCTCGATGTGAGGGGGCAGGTATACACGTACATGGGTTGTGGAGTATGCTGTGCCATGTACATATATTCTGATATGATATGATATGATACGATATGGCCATCTGATGTGATATGATATGTTACGGAGCTATTCCCTACTCAGGAGTATGGCGTGTTGTGGCGCCAGTGTCGGGGTGGAGACCACGTTCTGTTCACCGAGTCCCTTAACGGGGCCGAATATGACATATGTTTCTGCATACACTATTTATGTTTTGTAAATATCCATTTTAACATTCTGGACATCATGCTCATTTTCTGTACCTTCTGTCCGATCATGATTTTATTACTGTACTCCTGGCTTTACATATTCAGTACATATTCCGTACTGACCCCCTTTCTTCGGGGGCTGCGTTTCATGCCGCGCAGGTACAGACGACCGATTTGCTGATCCGCCCGCTTAGGATTTTACTCTGCTGTCTTGGAGTGCTTTCTTGTCCGGAGCCTATATTTTGGTACAGACTTTTTCTATGGTACATATATATGTTATTTAGGGGTATGACGGGGCCCTGTCCCGTCTTATGATTCTGTTATTATTCGTAGAGGTCTGTAGACATACATGTGGGTTGTGTATATGTTTTGGGTTGATATGTTCTGCGATAGCCTTATCGGCTTCCCCGCGTTATATCTGTTTATCTGTGGTAATTAGTAACGCTATTCGCCTTCTATATCTGTATATTCTGTTTATATGCTGGTTTGGGTTACTGGGTACGTACGGGTGTCCAGCACGGACACTAGTCGCGGCCTACGGGGTTGGGTCATGACAATAGGTTAGCTTCAAAAGAACGATGGAAAAACAGTAGCGGCTGGAACAAATCAGGCTATCGAGGCAAGCCAAAAAGGAGAGCGAGTCACAGATAGTGGTAGCGGATCAGGGACCAGTGCATCAGCTGAGGTCCTGAAAATGCTCGAAGCGTTGGCCAAATAGATTGAATCCAATGAGAAAAGGGTAGAGACGTACAACTCTCGAGTGGACCAGATCCCGGGAGCCCTTCCGATCTTGAAAGGACCGGACTCAAAAAGATACATTCAAAGGCCTTTCCCACCGAGTGCTGCCCCGAAGCTGATCCTGAAGAGGTTTAAAATGCCTGATATCAAAAAATATGATGGGACAACGGACCCGCAGGAGCATGTGACATCATATACTTGTGCCATAAAAGACAACGATGTTGAGGAGGATGAAATTGAATCAGTGCTACTAAAAAGGTTTGGTGAAATGCTGTCTGAAAGGGCCCTAGCTTGGTACGACCATCTGCCCAAACATTCCATCACTTCTTTTGAGATGCTCGCGGATGCGTTTGTTAAAGCACATGCCGGAGCCAAGAAGCTGCAGGCAAGGAAGGCGGACATCTTTAGAATTGCCCAAAGAGATGACGAATTACTTCGAGAGTTCGTGAATAGGTTCCACAAGGAACGGATGGAACTGTTGACACCTAATTTTCACCTCATAGAAGTCGTATTTTAATTTTCAAAATTTCCGAGTCAACGACGGAGTAAGGATATACCATTTAAAAATTAAAATTTCAAAATCCCGAGAAAATTGCAAAATGATGTTTAATTGTTACTTCCTGAAAACTGATGACTATGAGAAATACGAGTTATTTAATTTCATCCTGCTCCATCTAATTCGGGTAATTGTTAATTAAAAACGACGTGTGAATTACGACTTATTTTAACCGCATTTTTACATATTTGAAATATTGCTCGGAACTATGTCAATATTGGGCTAGTTTTAAAGCTCGCATCTTAATTCTACAAATTATGATTTTCATTGGTCCAAATAATTATTATGTATTAGTATTTTAAACCAATATATATTTATGACATATGTTTTATTATACAAAAGGAGGGTCATTTTCTATGTTGTAAGGTACATTTTGATTCATTTGTACCTTTGTTGGTACTATTTGCATGATTGTTGCTACCATGTGTACTATCCTAGTACGAATTTGTTGAAATTCTTTTGTCTTATTCTAATTAGGGTACAAATTTATTAGTTGGATTTCGTCTTATTTGATTTTTGAAATTATGGATAAGGTCTTTTGAAAATTAAGGGTTTTTGGGGGAAAAGGTGTAACACCCCGTATCTTAAAATAAAGGTTAGACTCGTATCATTAGAGTTTCAGAGGAAATTTGAAGGTTTGAACGTTTTGCGAAAGTGACTGAGGGGCCTGCTTTGGGAAACTATAACACATTGATTTGTTAGGAATTTGGAAAAGGTTCCTTAATGAAAGTTACAGTACATAGAAATACCTTTCCAGGCATATAAGGATCAAGCCAATCGGGGTCCGGATCAAGGAGATATGATCATCTCAAAATGGTTAATAGAGGGGTGCTCAGATTCGATAGAATCGGCTAAGTTTTTGATATATCTGACTTCCCGCCCAATTTCGTGAAAGTCTGTTGGGAATTTGAGAAAATGTAAAACATGAAAGTTGTAGCCCTTTGCAATATCTTTCCAACGGTATATTATGGATCCAAAACAGAGTTTTGTGCTAGGAGTTATGGACATGTTACTGAACGTTGTCAGAATGGCCTAGGTCGCCGCCCTGGGCGACGCCCCAGGCGCCGCCCCAAGCCAAAATTTGCAGAAAGCGTAATTTTCATCAGGGCCTGTAGTATAGGCCTAGTGCCCTGCCTTGGGCGACACACCAGACCATATTATGCCAGAAACGTCCTTTTTCAAATTTTATATGTATCCAACTCCGAAAAACTTTTCCCACTTCTTTCTAAACCATCTTTTTGGAGAGAAATCACTCTAGGGATTCCACAAAGCATACAAGGTGAGTTCTTACTCAAACCCCATTGATTATTACATCAATCTAACAAAGATTAACGCTAGAATTCTAATCTATTCCATAGATTATCGATTGCATCTTCGGCTTGGACAAAGGAACCTGTCACGACTCGACTAGGGGCCATGACGGGTACCCGAGGCTATCCACCGAGCACCGCTCATTCTGCTACTTATCATACTCGTTAAGCGTTCATTCATCAAATTCATCCTCAAGTCATAGAAAAATCATTTTTCATTTGGAAACATAATTACCTTTATATACATAAGCCCTTCGGCTATCAAAATAATACACACATATATATATATATATACATATATACGCTTATGAGAATCGTGAGACCATACTACCCACACATACATATCTACGAGCCTCTACTAGAGTACTAGACATATGGATGGGACAGGACCCCGTCGTGCCCAAAACATACATGTACAGAAAATGGTAAATCAATGGCACCTCCGGAATAATGGAGTGCTTTCAAAACTCTGCTTATCGGCTTCTATAAATCTGGGTCGCCTCCCTGTCTACCTGTGGGCATGAACACAGCGTGCAAAGAAAACGGACATCAGTACGAATATTATACTGAGTATGTAAGGCATGTATGAAATAAACATATTAGAGAAATCATAGGGCATAAAATGTAGACATAACCTGCGTAACTTTTAAGGGAGGATACCTTTCATGCATATATCATATTTATAATCACAGTACATGTATCATCATAGTGCATACATCATCGTATCATACGTGTATCATAATACCGTATCTGCTCATACACATTAACGTTATCCGCATTCGGCCACATAGTGGCTCGACAATATCACATACATATTTTCCGGGATTTTCATACATATATCATATATATATTTATATCATAGACATATCTATACCATATACATATTTATATCGTATACATATCTATACCATATACATATTTATATCGTATACATACTTGGCCAACCAAGGCTTCAGGGTTATATCTACCTGGCCCTACGAAGGTTTCAGGGTTGTATCTACCTGGCCCTACCAAGGCTTCAGGGTTATATCTACCTGGCCCTACCAAGGCTTCAAGGTTATATCTACTTGGCCCTACCAAGGCTTCAGGGTTATCCGTACCCAACTGCAGAGGTGCGCGCGCGTTACATAAATATATACACATTCATATACATTCTACCCGGCCATATAAGCTCGAGGTTTCATAATAGTCATACCTAGACACACACATATATATATATATATATATATATATATATATATATATATATATATATATATATATATATATATATATACATAAAAGCCCATAAATATCTTTAGCGTCATCACTATTATCATCGTCATCATTATCATCATCACTATTAACATCGTTATCATTGTCATCATCACTATCAACATCGTCATCATTATCATCACATATATCTCATAAACTTATCATAACCTTTCATAGAGCATAAATTTGGATTTAAAGACAATCTATGAGAATCACATCGTATTCGTAGCATGAACTTCGTAATAATATCGCATGATAGACTTTATAATCTCTGACTAAGGCTCATCATTACCATCATCGTATCTATGGCACATCTCCTACCTTAATCTCGTATGGAACCCCTTATGAACGTAGGCTCGTAACTTTTCGGAACATTGGTCATAGGACATGTATTATAGCTTATAGACAATCTACAACAATATCGGGGTGACATAAGGTCGAGAGCCCACGATTCCATTATGGAGCATTCATAAGCATTATACCTCACCTTGAAGGAATTAGCATATAAGGTAAGAGTAGTCAATGAACAACATCAATGGATCATAATATGGATCATTAGCCTTGTAGAACCATAATATTATAGGCCTTAGAATCTTTAGACTTAGACTCATCATCATCATTATCGCATTCGTAACATACCTCTTATCTTATCCCATATGGCTATTCATGAACATAGGCTATTAGTTTTCCGGAAGGTAGGAAAGTTATGGAGAGGTAAGGGAAGTACTATCATAGGAATCATATAAGGATCATTAGCTTCGTAGGAATATCATATCATGAGCTTTATGACTTAAAGACTTAGATTCATCATCGGTATTGTCATGTTCGTAACGTATCTCTTTTCTTTATCTCGTATGAAGTTCTTTATACTCGTAGACTCGTTATTCCCGATACGTAGGAAAATCATGAAGAAGGAGGAAACATCATATCATAAGATTCATGCCTTAGAAAGAAGGGACTAGCCTTACATACCTCTTTTGTTTAACAATTTCCATCGCTTGGTTGTTCTCCTTCAATGCTCACGTTTCTACCTTCAAGAGAATTTGCATTCACATTAGCTAATCGATTACATGAACGTGCTTACTAAAGCTAGAGGAAATTGGGCAGAATTTCCTTTGTTTATACAACCTTTCCCATATTGTATATCAACTCCCAAACATTCATAATAACGTTCACAATATCATAACCATCAATCGTCATTCATCTACATTATCCTCATTTCACAATTCCACTTCAATTCATCCATAATCATGGTCATAGTATACTAGTACGTTTTCTCACATATAATGCTTATCCCATGTCCTTAATATCATAACCATATTACAACACATCAATAATCATGACTCAATTCAAGTTATCACTCAAAATGACACTATTCACTCTTTCATGACCCATTTTCCATATCCTTTTACAATCCAAGTGTTTCAACTTTCAAATACCTTAAAAATCATGTAAATACCATAAAAATTACCTTAGATGGTGTAGGAATGAAACTTGGGTGGAAACTCCTCACTTGAGCAAAACCCTAGTTTCACCTTCCCTTGGATTCCTTGTCTTGGATGAACTTTAATGAGTTTCTTACACTTGATTCACTTGGTTTGATGTAATTGATCACAAATACCCCTTGAATTCTTGCTGGAGAAGTGTAGAGAGATGTTTTAGAGAGAAGGGGTGTGAAGGTAAATGAAATGAAATGAACTTAGTCCCTTATTAAATACACACAATTCTATCCCGACCCATTTAGACGGACACACATACGGTCCGTACAATTTATACGGTTCGTATGTGTGACCGTATAATGGTTCCAGTGAACACTGCCCATCTTGTCTAAATATACGGCCATACCTACGGTCCGTATCTTTTGTACGGTCCGTATAATGGACCGTACAATCCACAGTTTTCCGAAAATCATTTTCGTCGACTCATTTGATCTCCAATCCTTATGGAACCTTCTTAACACTTGTTTATCACTTCATTAACAATCTAAGGGATGTTATAACTCTTCTCCAAAGCATCATTAAATCATCATACCTCGTTACTCATAAATCCTTTCCGAGACATCTCGTATGTCTTGCCTCCTCTTGGCAACTTTCTTCTCTTACTTCGAATGTCTTTGAAATATCATTTAGAATCGTCAAATGTTATTTCTAACTTATCAAAACATGACATACGTCGTGCCCTTCGTCAGTCTATTCAGTGTACTTGAACGGAATTTTTTTTGAGGTGTAACAGAACCCTAAAATCCGAATTCAAGAGGATTGAACCTCAAAAGGTAATACTTCTACTCTCTACTCACTTATAGTTGTGAATTGATGAGTTCTTAGGAGAATCGTAAATGGGTTTGATAAAGAGTATCATATGAACTATGCTAGAGTTTTGGATTATTAACTTAGGATTGTTATAGTCATATGAGTGATGAAGAATGATGTTACTTTCATCGAATTGAGATTGTAGAATCACCTAGAAGTAATAGAATGGGAATTGGGTGATGAAACACCATTAATGGAGATTGTGGGGCTTTATGCCCACCAAGTGTTTGATAAAATGCTTAGATGATCAAATCATGGATATTATTGCTAATATAGAATCCCTTTGACTTGTATTGGTATAGATCAAAGTTGAAAGGGTTGACGAACGTTATATTACGATCAAAGGCTGGAATTAAGGTATGTGAGGCTAACTATCTACGTTAGGGAATATTCATGATTCTCCCTACGCCTCAGTCTTCATACTTGTCAGTAATTTGACTCAGAATATAGTTTAGCCCTAGTTTCATGATATAATATAGAACTGTTATCTTCTAGGGTTGCAGTTACAAAATTCGTTCATGGTTGTAACTTTGAACATCAGGAACTCAATACGTAATTGTCACACCCCGACTTTACTAGGGTGTGATGGGCACCCGACCCCATATCTGGAGCCGAGCGAACCCGCTGACTTTTGTTACATACTTAACTTCCTTAGACTCTTATATCAATAAAAAAATGGAAAACATAGTAAAACTTTCAAGAGATGTTTTTTCCATCGTACTCAAGTCAAACAGAATCTGCAATCACATGGACTTTATGATATAGCATATTATCGACACTCTATACCCACGACTCTGCCTGCAAAGTCTCTAACATCAAACAAACATCATGGCTCAGATACTCTGACTCGGCAGCACTCCTGAAAAAGTGGAGCCTGCCAACTCCGCTGGAACATCTTCTATAACGGCTTTAATACGTATGGGTGTACCTGCGTGGCATGAACGCAGCCCCCGAATAAGAGGGGTCAGTACGAGTAATGTACTGAGTATGTAAGGCATGAATAGTGACATAATAAAGGAATATACAGTATGAATAATAACAGAATAGACATATGGAGCTTATCTTGGGACAGAAGTAACCTGTACATATGAATGCCGTTCAGGCAGATGCCATGCATGCTTAGTCCCTTTTTCAGAAAAACAGTACTTCTTATTTACATGTACAGGAAACAGAACATTTCAGAAAACGGTGTCCTTTATTTACATCCACAGACGCCGAGTACATCGGCTCTCCCACCCCCTCCCCAACAGTGTCCCAACATATTATATATATATCACATATACAGACGCCGTATCCGGCTCTCCCATATCCCGCGTCCGGGATGAAATCCAGCTGAATCAGGTGGTGATATAACAGTGGCCCTTCCCCTTTTTCCCCATATACATATACATATACATATTCACATTCATATACATATGTCATACCATTGGCATGCATGAGATCTCAAAGAAAGTCATGTGTCCATCGGAGTGACGGAAGGTCGGTAGCCTCCGATTACATTATGGAACAACCATAGTCGCTTTGTCTCACCTTGAAGGAACGAGTATTGTGAGGCGAGACTACCAATGAAAAGTGTCATTATGAGGAAAACATCAAATAGGGTCATAGGGTACAGTTTCATATACCTAGGACCTTTAGAGTAGTCATTACCTGTAATAGAGTTGAGATATCAAGAATTAATTTAACGTTTCCATATTTTCCTTTTCATAGCAGAACATTTTGCCAACACATCTACCGTAGGCATTTTCTCGTCTTGGACTACATCGTTATCATTATAAGATCATATTCATCGTCTTAGTCATGGAATCATCTTTGTCATACTTATCATAGGCATATTCCCTTTCTTAACATCATCATTATCATTGTCATCATAGAAGTATCCTCGTTAGCATAGTTACAGTACTTGTCACTCGGTGAACGGGATAAGGATCAACAGTTTTCTTTGGATTCTGCTTCAAAATAGATCAAACGGAACAATAAGGAAAATCCGGGGACCATGGGCCCACCTCGGGTCAAATGAGGCGGCGTACCAAATTTACATATGTTACATGTCATGGCGTTACTTGTGAGGGTTTTAGGGTAGTCGGGTCCTATTTATGCGGGTTCTAGAGGTTTAGGAAATTCTTCCAACATTTTGCACACTTTTTAGTTCAATTCTACTGATTGAAAAAGAGAAAACTTTAGGCGCGGATTCCGGAGGGTAGAGTTATTCCCGAGGCTCATATCCAACATATTCCGTCTAAGACACGCCATAGAAAGAAGGGAGAAGCCTTACAAACCTTTTCTGCTTCTTATGCGACTCCAAATTCACGTTCCAAATCCGCCAAAATCTACAAATTGGTCATGTTTACCAAAACTTGATTAGAGCCTTTAGAAGTTGATTCTTTAAAGTAACACTTTATCTGCCGAAATTTCGGCAGCATTTCCCCTGTAAATATACCATCCCCGAGAATACGGCTCGGCCCCAAATCAACAACAACAATCCGGGAATTTGACCCGGCCACAATATCAACAACAATATTACCCATCATAATAGCAATATCGACAAGTAATTCAAAATGTCCAAACCAACACCCAACCTTACCCGAAACCTTTCAACTTAATGAATACAACAACAATGCCAACAATTATTCTAGCAATACTTCGATATCAAATTCAATTCACACAATATTTCGAGCAACTCAAACAAGGCTCCAACTCACCCGAAATTGCCTCCCAACCCGAGAGCTACACCAAACACATTCTTTTCCTCAAAATTCATAACTTACACCATCACCCCACACCTTAACAATACAATTCCCCTAAATACAAAAATTTTATAAAATTCACATAAATTTCCAAATCATCCCATAACCAACATAACATTATTTTAAGTCATTAAACTTACACTTCTCGTTATAGAATCCATAACGACGGCATCTAAAATGTCAAACAACATCAAGTTACCATAACTTTCCAAACCCTATTCCATTCGGCCACAACACAATCCATAGGTTTTCATGAATTTCCATTCTTTTCTACACATTACAACACATTACAACAACACATAATCATGCTAAATACATTAAATTCGCTATTCCTACACCTTACACCCAACACACGGCCAAACTTGAACATGCAATACTTCATGAATTTCCATCATTTCCACATTCAACAACATGCACAAACCATTTATAACATATAAAAGAGATGAAACCTTACCTTTTTTTTCTTCAACTTCCCACTTGGTTTAGGGTTGGTATATGACATCAAAAAGTCTTCTACTTGCTTCAACAATTACTCCATGTTGATGAGGACCTTCCATTTGGGGGAAATACTAGAAGAAAATAATTTATTTTGATCAATTTCCATGGCTCCATTTGGCCACCCTTGGCCGAAATCCCCCATCTCTTCTTCCCTTCTTCATTCATTTTTTCCAAGTCTTCTTTTCTTGTGAGAATATGACTAATGATCATATATATATATATATATATATATATATATATATATATATATCATGTGAGGGGCACATGCCCTCTTTCTCTAGAATTCTCTAGGAATTTCTTCCTTTTTTCTTGAATTTTGCCCATATTGGTCAAAGAAGACTAATTGTCTTCTTATGAAAGCTTTGGCCCCATGTGTTTTTATTATTTAAAATTAGCCCCCACTTAATATGAAATAACCACATGCCTCCCTTTCTTTCTTTGCCTAGAGTTTTCTTTCATTTTCTTAAATAAAAGGATGACCACTTAGCTTATCTCATAAGCTTTATCCATATGTCTTATTTTTATTTTGTCCACCATTTACCTATGTATATACACTTAAGCCCCTCGACTTTCCTCAATATTACCATTTACCATTTTGCAATTTCTCCTTTTTGCCCTTAACCTTTCTCAATATTTCCATACTACCAATGTTCATAAATAATATTTATAACCAACTTGTGCATTAAAATAATTTTCGAAAATGGTCTCGCCCTTAACTTTCCACGACGACTTTGGAATTTCCAAACGTACAATATACGGGCTATAACATCCTCCCCCCCTTTAGAACATTCGTCCTCGAATGTTCAACTGATCTTATGGGGTGTCATAATACTTCGGGAGGATCCCTTTTGTAGTCGTCCTTTCTTTCATGCTCACTCTTTATCCTTTACCTTATTTCTTTTATACTCGAACTTTTCAGTTTTTACCTGAATCTTCTTCCCGTGTCATGGGTTTTCTAATTTTTTGGGCCCACGTATTATCCTTCTCTTTCTCAGATCATCTCTTTTCTATTACTGTTCCGTGACCATATCTTAGCAAAAGCCACACCTTCAGATTCTTCCTACAACTATTCTTTAGTCTCTTTTCATATCTCTCGATACAAGTACACTTGTCTTTGACTTCATGTGTTGTGCTCGTTTCGTTTATCGTCATTCCTTGTAAGCCCAATATGGCCTCCCCCCTTTTAAAGGGGTTCCTTATATGCTCATAGTCCTTGATGAAGTCTTCGCTTATACCTTTATCCCTCACCTTCTTTTCCAGCTTTGTGCCTACATATCGAAAACTTCTTATCTTAAGCTCTTCTTTTACTTCCTGTCTAGGTCCTCATTTGTCCACATTTTCATGCCTTTCTATCCTTATTCGTCCTTTCACTTTCTCAGCTCTCTTGCTCGTAATTCTTTCTTAACTACGTGTTCGTATTGTAGCTGTGCATCCATATTTCTTTAGCGTTCCATTACTTTCTTAAACCTCTAAGCATATTACTATAGCTACATACTTGTCCTTTTACAGATCTTTCACCTTAACACCATCACCATCCTGAGCATTCCTTCTCTTACTTCACATTCCTCTACCCTGGTCACCATTCTCTTAGACCTACTTGTTGAAATCAACTCTCAACCTCTCCACATTTCTCCTTGTTTCCTTTTACCTCACTCTATCTCGTCTCACATGCCTACTTGAATTTTCATCCTAGTGGTCTCGTACTTTTACCATTAATTTCTCGCGGGGGTTTCACTTACTAAGGTTTTCTTAACTTTCCCCTTTTCCGACATTTAAGCTTCCTATCTTCCATTTACTCACACTCTCTTTCTTTTCCGAGTATCGTTATACTGGAATTTCCGACCTCAACCTATAGTAAAATAATAACAGTTCACTCGCCGCACTTGTACCATTTATTCTTGTTGTCACTCGTACTTCGGCACCTTTGCGTGACCAATAGCTTTCTCCCCGTAGTTTCGGTTGCTGGGGCTCGCACGCCACCGATACAATCATATGCGGGATATCTTACACATTCATATATACATACATATTCACTATCAACTGGTTCACAAAATACTTCCAAGCGCTGTTCAAGCCTATCCTAATTCCAGGGCTATGATACATTTTCTGTCTCTTTACCGAGCTAGTCTGCCTTGTTTCACGCGTCTTCTTATGGTCTCCCGTCATCTCATATACCGTAGTTTCACTTAGGCTATTCTAGTTTTCCATTTGTCTTTTATGTCAGAATATGTAAAATTCCTTATAAACTGCCCAGGGGGTCACCCATCATGGAACAGCTCCCACCTGAGCACGCTTAACCCAAAAGCTTCACTGAAATTCGGTGCCTTAATGCCGATATTTTCCCGTCAGCTTCCTCACATGACCTTTATTGCATGCTCTGGAGCAAGTAAAAGTATTACAGTTCCCAAAACATTTTCGTAACACGTCCCTTCTTTTGTAATTACCGTTTTACCCTTTTGGTTCCCGATGTTCACCTTCCGCCTGTGTGTATGACTACCTCCTGTCTTGGGCTTCCAGATTCCCGATGGTAGCGACCTTACCTTTGTTTCCACGGCCAATTCCATAACCTTTCTGAACCAACGCATTTCACTTATTACCTATTCACAGTATTTCTTTCCCATACTTCTTCCTGTGGGGCGTACCCGTTCTGGCAGAACCTTCTTTACTGTTCCTATTATTCAAAACCTGTATGCGGCCAATGTCATCAAGGCCTCACAGAACGTACGACTATATGGCACATCCTCGCCATCCAATACTTCCAGTTCAGGTAACAGAACAATCACGTCGGGACTTACCTTTATAAGCTTCCGCAGCCTTGCTCGTTTTCTTTCGTCATACATATAGCTCATATAGGGAAATCTTATTCCTTATGACTTGGCTCTATCGCACGATCTAAGACAGAAAGAAGGTCAATATTTCCTAGATGCCCCGCAGCCTCCTGTTTATAAATGTGGCCGGCTTCACACTCATAAACAAGACTCTACCGGACACGACTTTGCAGACAACCCCTTAGACCGACCTGCTCTGATACCACTTTGTCACACCCCGACTTTACTAGGGTGTGATGGGCACCCGACCCCATATCTGGAGCCGAGCGAACTCGCTGACTTTTGTTACATACTTAACTTCCTTAGACTCTTATATCAATAAAAAAATGGAAAACATAGTAAAACTTTCAAGAGATTTTTTTTTCCATCGTACTCAAGTCAAACAGAATCTGCAATCACATGGACTTTATGATATAGCATATTATCGACACTCTATACCCACGACTCTGCCTGCAAAGTTTCTAACATCAAACAAACATCATGGCTCAGATACTCTGACTCGGCAGCAGTCCTGAACAAGTGGAGCCTGCCAACTCCGCTGGAACATCTTCTATAACGGCTTTAATACGTATGGGTGTACCTGCGTGGCATGAACGCAGCCCCCGAATAAGAGGGGTCAGTACGAGTAATGTACTGAGTATGTAAGGCATGAATAGTGACATAATAAAGGAATATACAGTATGAATAATAACAGAATAGACATATGGAGCTTATCTTGGGAAAGAAGTAACCTGTACATATGAATGCCGTTCAGGCAGATGCCATGCATGCTTAGTCCCTTTTTCAGAAAAACAGTACTTCTTATTTACATGTACAGGAAACAGAACATTTCAGAAAACGGTGTCCTTTATTTACATCCACAGACGCCGAGTACATCGGCTCTCCCACCCCCCTCCCCAACAGTGTCCCAACATATTATATATATATCACATATAGAGACGCCGTATCCGGCTCTCCCATATCCCGCGTCCGGGACGAAATCCAGCTGAATCAGGTGGTGATATAACAGTGGCCCTTCCCCTTTTTCCCCATATACATATACATATACATATTCACATTCATATACATATGTCATACCATTGGCATGCATGAGAGCTCAAAGAAAGTCATGTGTCCATCGGAGTGACGGAAGGTCGGTAGCCTCCGATTACATTATGGAACAACCATAGTCGCTTTGTCTCACCTTGAAGGAACGAGTATTGTGAGGCGAGACTACCAATGAAAAGTGTCATTATGAGGAAAACATCAAATAGGGTCATAGGGTACAGTTTCATATACCTAGGACCTTTAGAGTAGTCATTACCTGTAATAGAGTTGAGATATCAAGAATTAATTTAACGTTTCCATATTTTCCTTTTCATAGCAGAACATTTTGCCAACACATCTACCGTAGGCATTTTCTCGTCTTGGACTACATCGTTATCATTATAAGATCATATTCATCGTCTTAGTCATGGAATCATCTTTGTCATACTTATCATAGGCATATTCCCTTTCTTAACATCATCATTATCATTGTCATCATAGAAGTATCCTCGTTAGCATAGTTACAGTACTTGTCACTCGGTGAACGGGATAAGGATCAACAGTTTTCTTTGGATTCTGCTTCAAAATAGATCAAACGGAACAATAAGGAAAATCCGGGGACCATGGGCCCACCTCGGGTCAAATGAGGCGGCGTACCAAATTTACATATGTTACATGTCATGGCGTTACTTGTGAGGGTTTTAGGGTAGTCGGGTCCTATTTATGCGGGTTCTAGAGGTTTAGGAAATTCTTCCAACATTTTGCACACTTTTTAGTTCAATTCTACTGATTGAAAAAGAGAAAACTTTAGGCGCGGATTCCGGAGGGTAGAGTTATTCCCGAGGCTCATATCCAACATATTCCGTCTAAGACACGCCATAGAAAGAAGGGAGAAGCCTTACAAACCTTTTCTGCTTCTTATGCGACTCCAAATTCACGTTCCAAATCCGCCAAAATCTACAAATTGGTCATGTTTACCAAAACTTGATTAGAGCCTTTAGAAGTTGATTCTTTAAAGTAACACTTTATCTGCCGAAATTTCGGCAGCATTTCCCCTGTAAATGCACCATCCCCGAGAATACGGCTCGGCCCCAAATCAACAACAACAATCCGGGAATTTGACCCGGCCACAATATCAACAACAATATTACCCATCATAATAGCAATATCGACAAGTAATTCAAAATGTCCAAACCAACACACCTTACCCGAAACCTTTCAACTTAATGAATACAACAACAATGCCAACAATTAATCTAGCAATACTTCGATATCAAATTCAATTCACACAATATTTCGAGCAACTCAAACAAGGCTCCAACTCACCCGAAATTGCCTCCCAACCCGAGAGCTACACCAAACACATTCTTTTCCTCAAAATTCATAACTTACACCATCACCCCACACCTTAACAATACAATTCTCCTAAATACAAAAATTTTATAAAATTCACATAAATTTCCAAATCATCCCATAACCAACATAACATTATTTTAAGTCATTAAACTTACACTTCTCGTTATAGAATCCATAACGACGGCATCTAAAATGTCAAACAACATCAAGTTACCATAACTTTCCAAACCCTATTCCATTCGGCCACAACACAATCCATAGGTTTTCATGAATTTCCATTCTTTTCTACACATTACAACACATTACAACAACACATAATCATGCTAAATACATTAAATTCGCTATTCCTACACCTTACACCCAACACACGGCCAAACTTGAACATGCAATACTTCATGAATTTCCATCATTTCCACATTCAACAACATGCACAAACCATTTATAACATATAAAAGAGATGAAACCTTACCTTTTTTTTCTTCAACTTCCCACTTGGTTTAGGGTTGGTATATGACATCAAAAGTCTTCTACTTGCTTCAACAATTACTCCATGTTGATGAGGACCTTCCATTTGGGGGAAATACTAGAAGAAAATAATTTATTTTGATCAATTTCCATGGCTCCATTTGGCCACCCTTGGCCGAAATCCCCCATCTCTTCTTCCCTTCTTCATTCATTTTTTCCAAGTCTTCTTTTCTTGGGAGAATATGACTAATGATCATATATATATATATATATATATATATATATATATATCATGTGAGGGGCACATGCCCTCTTTCTCTAGAATTCTCTAGGAATTTCTTCCTTTTTTCTTGAATTTTGCCCATATTGGTCAAAGAAGACTAATTGTCTTCTTATGAAAGCTTTGGCCCCATGTGTTTTTATTATTTACAATTAGCCCCCACTTAATATGAAATAACCACATGCCTCCCTTTCTTTCTTTGCCTAGAGTTTTCCTCCATTTTCTTGAAATTTTCTTAAATAAAAGGATGACCACTTAGCTTATCTCATAAGCTTTATCCATATGTCTTATTTTTATTTTGTCCACCATTTACCTATGTATATACACTTAAGCCCCTCGACTTTCCTCAATATTACCATTTACCATTTTGCAATTTCTCCTTTTTGCCCTTAACCTTTCTCAATATTTCCATACTACCAATGTTCATAAATAATATTTATAACCAACTTGTGCATTAAAATAATTTTCGAAAATGGTCTCGCCCTTAACTTTCCACGACGACTTTGGAATTTCCAAACGTACAATATACGGGCTATAACAGTAATATTTATAGACATGCATTGTTATCACATGCGTCCTAGTCAATGTATAACCATTTATTTGCATGAGTCCTATAATCAGAAACAGTTATCATGCTATCAGCTGTAGCTAGTCTCAGTTTTGGAATTTGTTTAATGTTGAACACCTGTATCTGTATTTTTGGGCCTAAGGCCACAGTTTATGCATACGTATTGCTTAGGCCTGAGGCCACATTTTTTGTGCACATTATTTAGGCCCTAGGCCACCATTATATTTACAGTTTTATAGGTGATTCTTCATCTAGAACAGGGAGTGCTTTAGCTTCTTGCTTTCCTGTTTAGTTCAGTTTCAGTTTCAGTTCCAGTATTTTATTGCTTCAGTTGCTTTACATACCAGTACAATTCAAATGTGTTGATGTCCTTTTTTATTGCTTGGGGGACTGCATCTCGCGGTGCAGGTAACGACATACAGGTTGACGATCCAGCTACTTAGGAGTGTTCGTATCAGCTACTGTGATGAGCCCCAGTTTCCTTCGGGGCGATATCAGTCATGCAGTTCTTACAACTTTCTAGACAGTTACCTTTTTGTATTCATTAGAGGCTTCATAGACACAGTCCAGACTGTCAGATATTTTTTATGTTAGCCTTGTTGGCAGTTGTTCAGTTGTTTTGGTTTAGTCATGTTGGCTACGTTAAGATATTTCAGATTGTCTAAGTATTTCCGCATTATGATCTCAGTCAGACCTTTAGTATATCAGCATGTGTTTCGTTGCTTTCCGCATTCAATTATGTTTTGATATCACATGTTGATTCAACCAGCCAGTTGGTTCGCTCGGTCACATGGAGTCAGGCACCGGGTGCCGTGTTACGTCCAGGCCCAGGTTCGAGGCATGACAAAGCTTGGTATCAGAGCATTAGGTTTAAGTGTCTTAGGAAGTCTATAAAGCCGTGTCCAGTGGGGTCTCTTTTATATGTGTGAGGGTCCCACACATATAAACAGTTGACAACCAAGACATTCAGGATAGTCTCATTTCTTTCTACTCTAGATCGTGCAATGAAGCTTAGAGCAATAAGTAACATTCTCTTCCTATCAAATTACATACGTTTCGAATGCGCAGGCAGCGAACAGGTACTTCAAGGCTCAACTGAGGTTGATTATCCATAGGGGTACAATTGTGAAGTACTTGCTGGTAACGAATGAGACTTGAGGTGTTATTGAAAGGTGAATAAAGTGTAAGTTTCCTGAGAAAGGGTGTTGTATAATGAATGGGAAGTTGAATAATAATGATGTTCTTTAGAAAGGAAAATGGGATACAACAGGGAGAGGATATCAGAGAAATTAGAAAAGGAGCTAAGTCTGCAGGAAACGTAAATCATGGAGGATCTTAAGGAGGTGGGGGCAGACAGTTTTCTACCGGAAGCCATCAGGACCCACTCCATCTGGAAAATTTGAGTCATGATTTTTAGTATGAGATGAGTATAATCTTGTATGAATGATGTTAATGATGTCGAGGAAGTGTTATGTGAAGAGCAAATATGATGTTGTATTATAGTTATGGTTATGGATGACTTTGAAAGTGAATTTGAGAAATGAACAATATTTAATTTGAGAAATCTATCGATTATGATATTATGGGTGTTGCTATTGCTATTTGGGAGTTGTTCGTTATATGGATAAAGTTGTCAAAACAAAAGAAATGCTGCATAATTTTCGTTAGCTCTTAGTCGCCTTAGCTTAGCCTTAAGCATGTTTCTAATGATATAATGTAGTACGAATTCTCTTGAATGTAGAGTTGTGAGCTTGGAAGGAGACGTAAAGGTATGTAAGGCTAGTCCCCTTCTTTCAAAGGTATGACTTCGATATTATGATTTCTTTTCTATATTCCATGACCTTCTTACATCCCAAAACATGAAAGTTAAAGATTCGTAAGAGCTCCTTATGAGATAGAGATGAGATATGTTCTATGATAATAATGATGATAATGCAGCTTTCATGAGCTTGATAATCCTATCCTATGATTTCTTTGATGTTATTCCTTGTTGTTGCCTCACCTCATGATATTAGTTCCTTCAAGGTGAGACATAGTGATGATGATTATCCCATAATATAATCGGGGGTTCCCGACCTTACGTCACTCCGATAGAGTTATAGCTTTCACTTGAGCTCTCATGAATGCTTCATATTATGTATATGTAAGATTACACCGCGCCTATTTGGCCAGGCAGTCACCACTACGATGAGCGTAGTAGGCAACTATGATGATGATTACATCGTGCCTATATGGCCGGGCAGACACCACTAATTGGCGGCTTGAGATGTTAACCCGGACGTGGGAGGCCCGGACGCGGGCTAATGATGATCACACCGTACTTATATGGTCGGGTAGCTTATATATATATGATATGATATTATTTTAATATTAAAGTTAGCATGCATGACTCTGTCTTAAGAGGCAATCGGTTACAGGTTTGCTCTTCATTTTATGCTCTTTTATTTCTTTATTATGCTATAGTACCTGCCTTGCATACTTAGTACATTGTTCGTACTGACGCCCTTTTCTTTTTTAGACGCTGTGTTCATGCCAACTGGTAGACAGGGGGACGGACCGGATTCCTAGGAGCCTTATCAGCAGTTGTACAGGAGCATCCCACTACTCCGGAGGTGCATCCTATTGGTATATTCTTTTGTGTACATATTTGGGGCATGGCGGGGTCCTGTCCTGTCCTTATGATTTCAGTACTCCAGTTAGAGGCTCGTAGATACTTATGCGTGGGCAGTAGATGTTATGTGACCTCTTCATTATATACTTTGTACCTCATTTTGTAGCTTTATGGGCCTATGTATCTACGCATGTTCTTGGGAGATGTTTAGTGATTATTTTATAGTAAGTATGCCTATGAGAAACTATAGTTGTTCAGGATGGGTGTGATAATCAACATGATAAGTGGTGCTCGGTAGTCAGCTCCAGATACTCGTCATGGCCCCCTAGTTGGGTCGTGACAGTAAATCAATCAAGAGTTGAAATAAGATATACGAATCTATGTGCTATAAACTGCGAACAATGTGATATTTTGTATTTTGTGACTAAACTAACACTAACTTGGGAGCCCTTGAGTTATTTTCTCTTGTAGACAGGGGTCGATTCGCTGGCACCAGTTACTCGATCAAAAGCTACTGCAGCGTCCTTAAACACTCCACCAGAAGAAAACATGCCTGAGACTCCGCCACTAAACAACAACTAGGACAGAACTGCCTTAGTCGAGGGTATCCCAACAGCTGACATAGCTGGAATGCCTTTGGAAGAGGCTGTTAACCTGTTTATAAGGCAATTAGCTAAAGCTAAAGAAGAAACAGCCCGCCTGAGGGCTGAAAAAGAAAATGCTACTAATAGTGAGGATAGAAGGCCTGCACCCATTTCCCCAAATTTGGACTTACCAATCCCTGAACATTTCCCACAAACTTAGACTGGGGCTACTTTACAAACTCCACTGCGCTGAAACACCACCCATGTGGGGAATTCCTTCCACTAGACACCAGCTTTTTAAATACTTGCTCATGCTACGGCATATTATAACCGAAGCGCTTATCAAACTCCTCGGGCAACGACAACTCCTACAACCCGCCCCGTGCAATCAAATGTTATTTTTCAAGACTATATCACCCATATTGAATCCTCACCAGAATTGGAGAACATGGAAATGTTCTTTGAGGCTAGAATAGACAAAATCGAAAAAGAGATGGGGAAGAAAATCGCTAAACTAGAGCAGGGCTCTAAGAAGAAAGAGGGGTTGAGATACTCTGATTTATGCATACATCTAGACTTAGGTTTACCAGAAGGTTTAAAAATTCCCAAATTTGACTATTTCAATGGGTCGGGCAATCCCAGGGCCCACTTAAGAGCTTATTGCAACCAGTTGGTCGGGAGTGGTGGAAACGAAACTTTGCTCATGAGATTATTCAGTTGAAGTCTATCAGGAACAACTTTGAAGTGGTTCATCTCACAAGACATCAGTCGATGGAAGACATGGGAGGAGATGGAAAGTTCATTCATGGAGAGATTCCGCTTCAATGTGGAAAATGTGCCGGAGAAAATCTGTTAGAAATCAATCGAAACCAATAGAGAATATGCTAGTCGTTGGGGAGACGCGACAGCGTGTGTGCTACCACCTATGACTGAAGCTGAGTTGGTGGCTGCATTTATACGGTACCAAAAAGCTGATTGTTTTGACAAAATGATAACTATGAAAGAGAGCTCCTTTGCAAATTTAGTCGCTGTTAAGGAAGACATCGAAGATGGCCTCAACACCGGCAGGATTTTTAGCGTATTAAATAGGGCAGGTGCGTCTGGCGCCACGAGCGGCAAAAAGAAGAAAGAAGATGTAGCTTATGTTTCTAGAGCTACTAGCCCAAAAAGCCGAGGAAAAGAAATAAGCCGAGGAAAAGATATAACCCACAAAAATCAAGACAACTACCAATCGCCTCCACTGACCAGCTATATAACCACTTCACCCCAATATAGCCCGATGTCTGTGTGCTACCCACAACCTGGCTACCAAGCTCTACAACCAAATTACCAAATACCAACACCTAGCAACCAAGCTCCACGACCAAATTATCAAATGCCAGCACCCAATAACCAAGCTCCACAAAACTAGACTTTCCAAAACCAGCCTCTACCAGCAAACTATGAGGCACCCCAAAAGAAACCTATGAGATTATTCACTCCTTTATTGGAATCAAGGGCTAGTTTGTTCGCCAAATTAAGAGACGCCAGTCGAATGAACGCTGTCCAAACAAAACCTGCTAACCCTAAGGATCGATGGTACAGGTCGGATTTCACTTGCGCCTATCATTCTAACCCAGTTGGCCATACTACCGAATATTGCATAAACTTGAGGCACAAGCTACAAGATATGATTGACAATCATGAGCTTATCTTGGAGCCAACGCCTCCAAATGTAGACACAAATCCTCTCCCGAAGCATGGAGGGAATCAAATTCACATGATAGAATGAGGTGACAAACGGAAAGAGAGTCCTGCAATCATTTGTCCAGATATTGAAGGGTTGGAAAGCACCATTGCCTTATTGTCCTTACAAGAGCGAAAATAAGTGTTAGGCCCCATGACAAGGAAATCTGAGATGTCCCAGTCATCTCCTGTAGCCAAGAAAGATCCCTTCGAGCCGTTCATACTCAAAACATCAGGGCCAGTTGAGAATGCACCTTTTGTGATCAAATCACTGCACCTGATGATAGTCTAAGGAAAAGAGGTAGCCACTGTGGTTCAGGGTATAACTAGGTCTGGAAGGTGTTACGCTCCAGAAGAGCCTATACTTAAAGCGTCACGTCGCGAAAATCCTCAGAAAAGACCAATCACTAAAGGTGAAGCTGAAAACTTTTAGAGGCAAATGCCAGTCAAAGATTATTCGATTGTTGAGCACTTACATAAGACTCCTGCCAGGATATTAGTAATGTCATTATTACTCAGTTCGTCTCAACATCTCTTAGACTTAATGAAAGCTTTGGATGAAGTCCAAGTGCTTGTCGGCACTACAAGTAAAACATTGGCCGAGATTGTAGGGTATGTTGTACGAGCGCATAGGCTATCATTTTCTGATGACGAATTACCAACAGAGGGTAAGACCCATAACAAGGACTTACACATAACAGTCAAATGCCGCGATAATATTATCCCTCAAGTGCTGGTTAATGGAGGGGCTGGGTTTAATGTATGCCCTGTGACGACTTTCAAGAATTTTGGATATGATGTTGGCAAAATCCGCCTGAGTCGAACAAATGTAAAAGCTTATGATGGCGCAACCAGTGACCCAATTGGAGAAATAGATCTGTACATACAAATGGGTCCCGTAGAGTTCATTATCATAGATATCAAAACAAGTTATAACTTATTATTGGGACGACCTTGCTTGCACGCCGCTGGGGTTGTGGCGTCTTCATTTCATTAATCTCTCAAATTCATCTGGGATGATCAAGAAGTCGTAATTCACGGTAAAGGAGGTATCCATAACTATCCGGACAATTCAGTACCTGTCATAGAAAAATCGCCAAGCGATAGTGATTTTCACACCATTGAATTAGCCATGTTAGATTGTAGGGTGGATGATAAGGATATCCCTATGCCACCGGTCTACAAAATGGTTGCCACGACTATGATAAGAAACGGGTTTGAGCCCGGGAAAGGTCTGGGAAGGAACTTACAAGGAATTAGGAACCCAGTAACTATCAAAAATGGGAAATATCGATTTGGGTTGGATACGAGCCATGTGAGGCAGAAGAAGAAGAAGCAGAACATGGACCAAGAGGTCCTGTTGAATTGAGAAAACCATTTCGTCGTATATACCAGTCCTTCACAGCATGCCCATTGAGTCACAATGGCGAAGATCCAGAAGAGGGTTTAAGGACGTTGTTTTGGGAAGAGGAGTGCGCAACCATCATTGAAGAATGCTTTGAAGCACTGGAGATTCATCATGCTGAGCCAGGAGAAATGTCGAGTGGATGGACTTCTACCCCATTGTTCACTTTGCGGTAGAAAGAATGCTCACTTTCAGAAAAAACGACGAATGTCGGATTTGAGGCCCTGCTTATCGCCTTTCAAGCTTTAACATTTCCTTACTTGTTGTTTCATAATGGAAATGGCTCGATGTTCCATTCTGAGTCAGGACCACAGTTTGCATCACTCTTTTTAAATTTCAATGACGCCTCAAAGTTTGCAATAAGAAAAAATTGTTTTACTATACCCAGATAGATATACATATGTATACATATATAAATACATTATTGAGATTGATTTTATATGATTGATAATTGTGTTACTTTGCTTTACAGTAATAACACAGAAGCCACAAATAATGTCATGACATGTTACGAAATAATTAAGAACGATGACGAACAAAGCAAAGATCAAGAAGAAGAGATAACTTGACCAGAAAGGTTGATGGATGTCGAAGTCGAATGAAAATAGACCAACACCAAACCTAGAGGAAACGGAGGCGGTTAATCTAGAAAATGAGGAAATGGTTTGAGAAACCAGGATAGGTGATATGTGGCACAAATATCAAGTTTCGTGTCATTTTACATCCCATTCTTAAGACTTTTATCGCCTAATATATGATGAAATCGTTATATTTGAGCTTATGTCGCTATATTTCATGTGTCTAGGTACGATGAAGACAAACGACGGGAAACCAAGCAGTTTTGGTTGATTCTGGAGGTGATCTTATGTACACGAGTGAACGAGAGAAGCTTGCGACACTTAGGAGAATTTCTGGAAGAATTGAGCACAAATGTACCACACCCGCGTCACAGATGTAACATGAGGGGGCACTCAGGTGCCAGGCCCGCGTCGCGGGTCCATAACAGAAATTTCAAGCTGCAGAAGTTCTTACCCAGGTGTCATGTCCGCGTCGCGGGCTCAGCACAAATAGGGACTAAAATCACTTAAGACCCCGCGTTGGACCCGCGACGCGTGGCCAACGCAGAAAGGCCCAATTTTGTCCGATTTTAATTAGGATTAGGACCTTTTTATTTGGTTAACAACCCTAAACTATAAATAGATGTTTTGTTCGTTATTAATGACGAGCTGGGATTATTCCAAGACTTGTAAGCCTTCATATTACCTTCTCTCTAGATTTTATTTTATTTTCATCTTTTTAACCCTAGATTATTCATGAATTCTTGTTGTTCATTGAGAATCATGAGTGTCTAAACTTCTTAATTCCAGGGTTGTGGCGAAAGACATGATAGTTGGTTTGACGACAATTATTATCGATTGATTTTTCATATTTTGGGTTGCTTATTTATTCTTGATCTTAATTGTTTGATTATCTGGCTAATAGTTAGACACTATCTGTGGTGCGTGAATTGGACTTGAGAAAGGGAGTTCACGTACGTAATAAGAATAAATAGAGTTTGTTCAATTTAATCGTTTCGCTACTGAGGATAGAGATATACCCTTTAGCCCTACTTAGTTGAATACAGAGAATTAAATACATTCTTGTTACCTCTGATGACCATAGAGATATAGGCGTTATAGTAATATCTACAGGCTTGTGAGTAGTTTGAGAGAATATCATAAAGTTATAATTAACCCGTCAACTAGTAACCTAGGAAATAAAATAGGTGGAATTGTCCGAAGATCAACTAGATTCTCTAAAGCCATGACCCTAGAACTTTCTCTCATCTGATAAATCTTACAGTCTTTGTCAAAATACTCGCAGTCACAAAAAACACCCATCATAAATTATTTACTTCAGTCTTAGTTTAGTTACAACAAACACCTTGATTTTCACTTCCTTGAATAGTTTTATTCGAATTTGAATTAGTTTGACAGTAGAATCTGTCACGACCCAACCCCGTGGGCCGTGACTAGTGCCCTAACTGGACACCCATACTCATTCACTTATCAAATCGATATATCAAAGACTTATTCATATTTAACATACGTTATTTGCACAGATACTGAGAACAGACGTCATCTTAAGAGGTCACCTGTAACAAAAATATCATACAAAAGCTGGTAGGCTGGCGGAATACACATCGCCCGAATACACATACATATGTCACATCATAACGCTGTACATAAGAGGTACCCGGCCCTATGGCGAGGAACGCGGAAACCGTAACACATCATACTGCCGAATATAGCATAGTGCGCACAATCACAAAACCGGCCCGGTACCCGGCGAACGATGTAATAGTAGTATGCACGAGCGGAGTAGTGAGGAAACCATATGCATACAAGTAAATAAATTCGAAGACTCGCTGAATAAATATATATACCGATATCAGAAAGCTAAGAAACAGGTATCGGGTCAATCGGAATTAGTATAAGAAAGTTGCGAGCTTTTGAAGTACAGAACCTTCTAAAAACATTTCATAAGCCATATTGGAAATTCAAGTATCATTCATATTAAGAAACTTTCGAATAACATTATGGATTAAATCAAATGGAGACTTTAGGACCATATTTATGTATCAAAGTATTCATCAAAGACTTTAGTCATCTCGATTTTCTTTCGAACAATCTTCGGAAACATAACAATTAAAATCTTCGAACATCATAAATACGTATCAAGCCATATGGAATAACTTATGGAAGTCAAAGATGTTAGCCATCCTAGTGGCTCTAAGAATAGGATTTTCTTTAGAAGCATACATATACGTTATTTGTTCATTCATAAAGGTCATGCCAAAAGAAGGAAAGGTAGGCTTTACATACCTCGATCGCTCGCTAAACAAATCCTGACTCAAGTCTCGGGCCCTCCAATATCTACAATAACATTATCAATTACCAAACATTAGCTACAAGTACTTAGAAATTCAATTCTAACTAGTACTTGTCTACAGAAATTTCGGCAGCATCTCCCCTGTAAATTCAACATCCCCGAGAATTTAACTCGGCCAAATTTATCAACAACCATACCAACAATACCAACAACCATACTAACAACATCAACAATCAATTTAAATTGCATTTTAACATTAGTAACCTTCTCCTCTATGTAGCTTGTCACATTCAATTCCACTATGTACATTCAAGCCAATATCAATGCTCACATATTCATTTCTAATCCGAGATCATTCAAACACAATTCAAGAACATTTCAAACAATCTATACAATATTCAAACAATTCCACCAACACCATACTCCACCTGAAATCTCTACAATACAACAAAAGCCACAACAATACATTTTCTTCCTTCAAATTCAAAAACAACAACAACAACAATTCACACTTTAGCAACTTCACTTTCATAATTACATAAAACCATATTAAAAATCACATTAATTTCCTACAACAACCCACAACAAATTTCAATGCCGACTTGAACCATTAAACCTTCATTTACATCACAAAGGCCACAACAACACAACTAACATGCTAAATAAAATAAATTCATCCTTCCTCCACTAGGCAACACCATACGGCCACACACACTCACACACACCCACACGGCCACACCCACAACACACTAATTTCATACTTTCCATTCATTTCCACATACTACAACATATATAAATCTTCCATAACATGTAAAAGAATAAAAGTTCTTACCTTTTCTTCAATTTCCCACTTGCCACCAAGAGTGATTTTCTTGCTCAAATAATTATACCACGTTGAAGAGGGTCTTGGAATTAGTAAGAATACTAGAAAAATATAATTTTGGATCAAAGATTGAAGGCTCCAATTTTTTTTTCTTTTCTTTCTTTCTTTGGCCGAACCCTTCTTGTTTCTTTGCTCTCAATTGTTTTTGTCTTGAAAGTTCTAGAATGGAAGAATAAGTAGTGGTCCTCTCCTTTTATTTTATGGATTAAAACTTTTTCATGGGCCTTGGGCCATGCCCCTATGGCCGGCCACCTCTTGGCCATTTTCAAGCCCAAAAAAAATTTTCTTCTTTTTATTCAAGCCCATTATTTCATGACAAATTTTTGTAACTCATGAAAACTATTTTCCAAATTTCCAATTTTGCCCTTGGCCTTCCTCCATATTTCCGCATCAATATTTTTCATGAACAACATATATATTAAATAGAATCAAAATATTACCTCATCTCTTACTAGTCACAATTATTTCAAATTTTTCGAATATGCAAAATACGAGATATAACAGAATCTAAGTCTATGTGGAATCGATATCTGGACTTAACGGTCTATATTACTTGTACGACCACGTATACTTGCGTGTGCGTTTGGGAGCAACAAGTTTTTGGCGCCGTTTCCGGAGACTTAGAAAAATTTATTGTTTTTCTAATTTCAGTTTGTTTTTCTTTTCAAGTCTTTACTTTTTTGTTGTTCTACTTATGTCACTTCCGGTTTCTCTAGTTTATGCCAAGCACTAGAAGTTCAGGAAAACCATTAGTTGATCTTGATCCCGAGATCGAAAGAACTTTTCATAGACAGATAAAAATGGCTAAGGAAGCAGCAAGACTTGCTCTTGAACAGACAGAAAGGGATAGAAACAGAAACAGGGATGAACAGGGTGCTGCGAGGGCACAAGAACAACAAATTATTTTGTCCAGTTGTGCTAGGGCTAGTCTTGCAACTGTTGCGGCTATTGTTAGGCCTGACATTACTGGAAATTTCGAGCTGAAAGAAGGAACAGTGCGGCTGGTGTAGCATACGTGCCTGTATATGGGTAAGTCTAGTGAAGACCCACATAAGGACATGATGCAGTTCGTGGAGTTGAGCGAGAATTTCCAATATAGAGATGTTCCCGATGATTATGTGAAGCTGTCCTTATTTCCGTTCTCACTGATTGGCGAAGCGAGGGAATGGTTGACGAATCTGCCTGTAGGTTCTATCACTTCTTGGGAGATATATTCAAATAAGTTTATCGACAGTTTTTTCTCACCCAAGAAAATAATGGAGTTGCGAGGAAGAATTGCTAATTTCACTCAGAGAGATTCTGAATCTCTTCCACACGCTTGGGAAAGGTATAACGGCTATTTGCGAGATTGCCCACATCACATGCAGCCAAAGGAGATCATTGGAAACTATTTTGTAAAAGGTCTTAACCATAAATCAAGGGCTTTGTTGAATGCTTCAGCTCAAGGGCAGATCTTAAACAAAACATATGAAGAGATGGAAGCTCTCTTTGAGATGATGCCTGAGGGTCATCATGAGTATCATGAGACTAGCCGGGGGCTACCACAGAAAGGTGCTGGGGTTCTTCAAGTTGATGATGTTGCAGCCATTCGAGCTGATATAAGTACTCTTACTAATGTTATGTTGAGGGCTTTTCCTCAAGCTCAGCATATTCAACCAGTCCAATATATTCAGCAGGCAACATGTGTAAGTTGTGGTGAGTCGCATGATTATAGCAATTTCCCATTGAATCCAGAGTCTGTCTATTTTGTGGGGTAGCAGAATTGTGGTATTGGGAAACGGGGAAACTATTATAGAAATAATTACAACACTCCATTCGGGAAGCAAGACTTTCACAAACCGAGCAACTATCAACCACCTCAAGCTCAGCCTACTAGCAATTTGGAAGATATGATGAAGCAGCTCATAGCTCAAACACAAGTAACGCAGTAGCAGAATCAGAAAGTTCAGAGTGAGATGCAGAAATCTATTCACGAGCTTGAGCATCAGATGGGGCAGATGACTCTTATGCAGAATGTCAGGCCACCGGGAGCACTTCCTAGTGATACTGACAAAAATCCAAAGGAATGCAAGGCAGTCACCTTGAGAAATGGCAGAGAACTTGAAGAAGTGCCTTCGAAGAAGAAGAACATAGCAGAAGCATAGCTTATCCCTACTAAGTGAGCTGAACCAAAGCAGACAGTCGCAGAACAACACGTAGAGGAAGTGGTTCGACCACCCCCTCCATTTCCACAATGATTTCAGAAACAGAAAGCAGTTTCAGCTTGCAATAAATTTCTTGAACTCTTAAAACAAGTATACATCAACATACCTTAGGTGGAGCTTTTGCAAGACGTTTCAAAATATGCTAAGTATATCAAGGATGTGGTTGCAAACAAAAGGCGTTGGATAGAGTTTGAGATTGTGGAACTTACTGAGGAGTGCAGTTCTAGAGTGAGGAGTAAAATTTCTCCAAAGTTGAAAGATCCGGGAAGCTTCACGATTTCGATTACTATTGACAACATTGAAGTTGGGCTAGCATTGTGTGATTTGGGTGCTAGTATTAATATGATGCCCACCTTTGTGTTCTGAACGTTGGGCTTGGGTGAGCCTAGGCTAACCACTATTACATTGCAGCTGGCTGATCGATCTCTCGCTTATCTTGATGGTATTATTGAGGATTTTGTGATACTTGATTATGAGGCAGATAAGAGTGTTCCTCTCATCATGGGGAGAGGATTCTTGGCTACTATTGATGCTGTGATCTGAGTGAAAGATGGGAAGATGTCCATGACAGTTGATGGACAAGAGGTGACTTTTGATGTGTTTAAAGCTACCAAGCTTCCATCCCATTATGAGGAATTGAAGATGATTTCCGTGGTGGAGCCCGAGCTCACTAATGCAGAGTTATATCACTTTCTAGCTTCGCGAGATCCTTTGGAGACAACTTTGGTGTATGAGGAAGACTTGATGATTGATGTAGAAGTCGAGGAGTGTCTTAACATCCTTGACACTTCATGTGCTTATCTACTAGCAAACACACCGTTTGAGGAGCTAGACAGGCCAGAGTCATGGAAGAAACCGAAACCATCTATTGAAGAGGCTCCAGTTCTTGAGTTGAAGCCATTATCCCCTCATCTTCGCTATTCATTCCTGGGCAGTGGAGACACATTGTCTGTAATCCTCTCTGCTTATTTGACTGATGTGCAAGTTGAACATGTGTTACGAGTGCTAAGAAATCGAATCCGAGCCCTTAGGTAGTCGATATCTGATATTCGAGGCATTAGTAGTTCGTTTTGCATGCAAAAAATATTATTGGAGGAAGACAGCAAGCCTAGTATTGAGTGCCAGAGACGACTGAACCCGATCATGAAGGATGTGGTGAAGAAAGAGGTAATCAAGTGGCTTGACAGCTGCATTATTTATCCCATCTCTAATAGCAAATTGGTAAGTCTTGTACAATGTGTTCCAAAGAAAAGGGGCATGACTGTGGTAGAGAACGAGAAGAATGAATTGGTTTCTCAACAAACTATTACTAGTTGGAGGATATGTATTGACTATCGCAAGCTGAACAACGCCACTAGAAAAGATCACTTTCCTTTACCTTTCATGGATCATATGCTCGATAGATTGGCTGGGCACGATTATTATTGCTTTTTTGATGGCTATTCGGGTTACAACCAGATCATGATTGCACCTGAGGATCAAGAGAAGACCACATTCACATGTCCATATGGTACGTTTGCATTCCAGAGGATGCCTTTCGGTTTGTGCAATGCTCCAGGTACTTTCCAGCGATGTATGATGGCTATTTTCACCGATATGGTGGAAAACTATGTGGAGGTATTTATGGATGACTTCTCTGTTTTTAGGGATTCTTTTGATGATTTCCTGAACCATCTTGATATCGTGTTAGCTCGTTATGAAGAAACAAACTTGGTACTTAACTGAGAAAAATGCCATTTCATGGTTCGCGAAGGCATTGTTCTTGGGCACAATGTATCGACCAAGGGCATAGAAGTTGATTAGGCAAAAATTGAAGCAATCGAAAAGTTGCCACCACCCGTTTCAGTTCGGGGAGTGCGCAGTTTTCTTAGGCATGCAAGCTTCTATCGACGGTTCATCAAAGACTTCTCTAAAGTTGCTAATCCAATGTGCAAGCTGTTAGAGAAAGATGTGAAGTATGTGTTTAATGAAGCATGTCTGATGGCTTTTATGAGTTGAAAAAATGGTTAGTGTCTGCTCCTATTATCATCGCACCCGATTGGTCTCTGCCATTTATTCTGATGTGTGATGCAAGTGATTTTGCTGTCGGAGCTGTCCTTGGTCAAAAAAGGGACAAGATTTTTCATCCTATTTATTATGCGAGCAAGACTCTTGATGCGGCCCAGATGAACTATATAGTCACAGAGAAGGAGTTATTGGCGGTTGTCTACGCCTTTGACAAATTCCGATCATATCTTGTGGCACTAAGGTGATTGTATATACTGATCACACTGCAGTTCGTTATTTGTTTGCGAAAAAAGATGCAAAGCTGAGGCTTATTCGTTGGGTATTGCTGCTGCAAGAGTTTAACATTGAGATTCTTGACCGAAAGGGCACAGAAAATCAAGTAGCAGATCACTTATCGAGATTGGAAGATCGGGAACATGTAGATGAAGCAGTGGTGATTAGGGAGACTTTTCCTGATGAACAACTTTTTGCTCTTCAATTAGTTGAGGTGCCATGGTATGCAGACAACCCCCTGGTGTTAATCACGAGAAGAAGAAGCGGATTTTGCATGATAGTCGTTTCTATGTATGGGATGAGCCCTATTTCTACAAGGTTGGCACAGATCAGCTGATTAGAAGGTGTATTCCAGAGGAAAAGGTCCCCGCAATTCTTGAGAAGTGTCACACATTACCCTATGGTGGTCATCATGCGGGTGAAAGAACAACTACGAAGGTACTTCAGTCCGGGTTCTATTGGCCTACTTTGTTCAAAGATGCTTATGAATTTGTGAGAGCTTGCGATAACTGCCAGAGAACCAGAAATATCTCCAAGCATCATGAAATGCCTTTGAAGGGCATCTTAGAGATCGAACTATTTGTTGTATAGGGTATAGACTTCATGGGACCCTTCATACCGTCAAAAGGGAACAAGTACATATTAGTTGCAGTTGACTACGTCTCGAAGTGGGTGGAAGCCATTGCACTCCCCACTAATGATGCTAGTGTGGTGGCGAGATTTCTAAAGAAGAATATTTTTACAAGGTTTGGGACCCCGAGGGCCATCATCAGTGATCAAGGTACGCACTTTTGTAATCGGTTGTTTGATAAATTGTTGCTCAAGTTTGGGGTAAAACACAAGGTGGTAACTGCATATCATCCTCAGACGAGCGGTCAAGTGGAAGTATCAAATCAAGAGATTAAGAAAATTCTGTAGAAGACCGTGAGTGTGAGTGGGAAAGATTGGTTGCTGAAAATTGATGATGCTCTGTGGGCGTACAGAACAGCCTATAAAACTCCCATTGGCACATCTCCCTATAAGCTGGTCTTCGGTAAGGCATGTCATCTGCTGGTTGAGCTTGAGCATAGAGCATACTGGGCGATAATGAAGCTTAATCTGGATTTGGAACAGGCTGGTGAAAAGAGGTTGTTGCAATTGCATGAGTTGGATCAGTTTCGATATCATACATATGAGAACGCTAAGATGTACAAGGAGCGGACAAAGAGACTTCATAACAAGCGCATCCAACCCCGTGAATTCGAGCTTGGGTAGTTAGTGTTGTTGTATAATTCGCAGCTGAAGATTTTTGGCGGAAAATTGAAGAGAAAGTGGTCTGGACCTTTTGAGGTCGTTCGTGCCACAGCACATGAAGCAGTTGAGTTAAAGCCGCTGAATTCAGATGAGTCGTTCTTAGTGAATGGACAGCGGGTAAAACATTACTTTGGAGAGGTCATCGAGCGTGAAAGGACCTCAGTGGAATTAGAAGAGGCTTGAGGGAAGCCTGCGTCATGCTGCAACGTTAAATCAAGCGCTTCTCGGGAGGCAACCCGTGTTGGTGAATGTAAAAAAAAGAGTCATGCCACGACCTTAACTAAGGGGCTGGTTGGGAGGCAACCCAACGTTTTTGTACATATAGGTCACGTTTGTTCTTGTTGCAAGACTAGGGAAGAAGGAAAACCACAAAAATTCTCGAAAAAGGGCTAAAAATGTTCCAGGTTTGTAATATGAGTTGGACCCGCGACGCGTGGTCAATACCTGCACAAAAAATTCCTTCAGGCGAGTTTTGCGCGTTCCTCACACGACGCGTGATCAACACCTGATCACGAATTTCCTACAACTGATTTTTGCATGCTGCATCTGCGACGCGGGTGTAACGCCTGCATGAAAGAATTTGGAATGTTCCGTCTTGGACCCGCGACATGGGTCCGACGTGGGTGACACCCAGTTCCAATTTTTTTTTTTAAAGTTTAAAACACCCCCGCGGTTGCCAACTTAACATCATATACCTTTTCCTCTCCCAAATATTCCACACAAAAACTCAAAAAAAAAAAAAAAACCCCTCCCCAAATCCCTTCCCCTCACAATCAAAGTTCACAACACTTCATCCATCCCCATTAATCCAACAAGGTAAGTACTTTCTCTTTCATTACATGAATTCCCATCCCTCTTCTCCCCTTTTGAGCTTGGAGATTGAGGTGTGGAACTTGGTTTAATGGGTTTGGGCTAAATTGGGGCGAGGATTGGTATTGGTTATTTGTAATTGATGTCTAGGGATAGAAGATGACTCCTATTGTAGAAGGGAGGGTTTACACCCACTATTGTTGCTTAAAAAATCAAAGGGATGATTCTATGCTCGCAAGGTGTTCGTCAAAATGCTCCAATGAATTTTTATGTGGAATTGTAAAGTCTTGAGTAGCAATATGACACCAAATAGTTGTACGAACCCTTGGGCATCAATTGTGCATCACTAATTGTGAATTGGGTTGAGAAAAATCATGATCCACCAACCCAAAGTCCTAAAACATGAACTAGTTAGATTTCCTGATTTTTGTTTTTCTTTCTAGTATAACTTCTTTGATTGTTTTTTGTAGTATAGCTTGAAGTAAGTGTGGGGTCGTTCCACGTCTCCTTGGTCAGTGAAATTGGATTCATTCCTTAGTCTTGTTTGTTTTGCAGGCAAAATGGCCAACACCAAGGGTAAAGGAAAGTCGACTGCCACCTCCACCTCTCAAGGCATAAAAAGGGCTAAAGCTAAACCCTCAACGACAAAGAAATCAGTGAAATCCACCTTAGGGGGGTGCGCCTATTACTCATCCCCTAGCTGGGAGACCTCAGCCGGATCTACTTCCTTATGCTGAGGATTAGTATTCTCAATGCACACCCACACAGGGGTACATGCATGAGCGGGCCATAAACCCATCCACTCTGGAGCGCAGATTCCAAAATGTCTACAATAAGATTGTGGATATGCGGTGGGTAAAAGTCTTTGACTCACCCGGGCCATTCAACATTGATTTGGTATTGGAATTCTATGCTAACATCCGGTTCCATCGTGACAATTCTTGGCCAAAGAGTGTTTACTTGAGGGGAGAGGGGGTGCCGATCTCGGCGACCACATTGTGTGCACATCTTGGGGTTCCAGATTACCCTATTGAGACATTAGAGGAGTTCATCATACGACCTGATTACAAGGCCATCCGAGAGACATTGTATGGCCCAGATTCGAGAGCCTCATGGGCCCATTATGCAAGCAAGTATAGGCGCCACAAATTCTTAAGAATGAGCAATTTTTGCCAAGAAGCCAGAGTGTGGCTGCGTCTCTTGAATTACCGCATTTTGCTGTTGGAGCACTATTCTGAAGTGCAAAAAGAGAGAGTGTGCATTGTTTTCTTCTTAATGACGGGGCAGCCCGTCAACATAGGGCACTTGATGATACAGGAAATGAAAAATGTCAGTGTGACTTTACCTCTGAGGCTGAGTTTTGGAAATATCCTCACATCATACATACTTCGCCTCAATGAGAACTTGTCTGGGCCACATGACAGGGTTGTAGGAGCGCCAGAGGAGGTACTTGACATTTCGAATGTCAAAGCACCTAAGCTCAGCAGGAAACAACAGCTGACCCCGATCGAGGAGAGAGCGGG
Source organism: Lycium barbarum (assembly GCF_019175385.1). Classification (NCBI taxonomy): domain Eukaryota; kingdom Viridiplantae; phylum Streptophyta; class Magnoliopsida; order Solanales; family Solanaceae; genus Lycium; species Lycium barbarum. The sequence continues at coordinate 36,059,869 of NC_083344.1, forward strand.
GTAGTCTACTTTGTTGGCCCAACTATACAAAATGGAAATTTGCGCGGGCAAAAAATTTGATATGGATTTCTCTGGTGCATTTGCTGAGGTCCCTTACACTCCATACTCTCGGGCTCTGGTGGGCCAAGAATCCAAACTGCCAGCTGATGAGTATGTGAATCCGTTGGACTTGATGGAGGCCGACCTCACAGCTGGTGAAGAGGTGGAGTCGCATATGGCAAAGGAAGAGAATGCGGAGGATGCTGAGATGGAAGCCGAGCTTGAGGATGGCGAGGTAGCTGATTTTGATGAGGATGACTAGGCCCTAGTAGGCCCTAGGGAGTATCTCTCGCCTTACTTTTGTTTTTGTCTTGTCATATGCAATGAGGGCAGTGCATGAATATAAGTGTGGGGTGGGAGTACGTCTCGAGATAGAGGATGCTTATGCCTTAAGATTTTGTTTAGTATTTAACTTTAGTTTTGTCTATTTTTTTTTAGTGTAGCATTACTTGAAAATTTTTTTAGTAGGCCCTCAGTAGTGGCATGAGTCATCCATTAGGATTTTTTTTCCAGTTTTTACTTCTTAGTCATTTTATTTCAGTTTTTACTTCTTTGTCATAGAAAGGGCTTTTCCTTATGACGAGTGGATGACAACCTGCTTGAGGGAAAATTAGTCCTTAGGATAGGGGTATTCAAATGCTAGGTGCACGAGTTAGGTGAAGTAGTGGCATATGAGCGATCTAATTATTTTTTGTTGTGAAAGCATGCCTTGAATTTGTATCATTTTTCTTGAAAGCACCTGCAATTTTTTTTTTGTGTTTGACTCGTTATGACCTACTTGGTAGTGTTGATTCTTGTTGTTATTTGATTTGAGGGACAACCAGATCCCTCTTGCATTGATTGTGTGCCATGTGTGTGTAAGGTTTTGCACTTGTATCTATGTTTGGTATTGACGTCTAGAACTTGCCTCGTGTGTTCGCGAAGCGAAATGAAGTTCGATTAAGCCTGGAAAATGATAGAGGAGTTTCTTTGATTAGTCACTAAAAAGCCTAAAATGTTTATCCTACCAACTTGTAAATAGTACCCTAGTTAACCCTTTTGAGCCTTTAGCCTTTTATTTGATAGCAGTTAATTAGCCTTCACCCCTCCGTTCAATAAAAATCGATTTTTGATCCAAATACTCTATGAGCACTTTAATCATTTGCATACATAATGGGAGTTGTGATGTGAATAAAAAAGGAAAGTGGTTGTTAATTGTAATCTAAGAAGACTAATGGAGCACCGAATGAAAATAACCTATGCACTTGTTAGTTGGGAGTGAAAAAAAAAAGGGTTTCCCTTCTAACTTGTGTCACTTTCTAAAAAAAGTGGTGCTTAAAGAAAGAAAAATGGGCGAATTGGGAGAAATTTAAAGGTTGGTTGGTGTTGAATAAGGGGTAATAAAGAAGTCGTGCAAGAATGATAGAACTATATGTATTAAAGTGCTTAGGGAGGATAGTCACTATTATTTAAATAATCCCTACCTGTCCCTTAGCCTACATTACAACCCTCGAAATCCTACTTGATTCTAGGTTCGTCTTGCTTGTATTGGTGGAGTGGTTACACTACGGGCAAGCCTATGGTACGTCGTACTTTGCGTGTGATATTCTTTGTGAGAGTGAGCGTAATTATCGATGTTATGTCCATTGATTTAAACATATGTAATTCTTGAGAGACAGGGACTACTTTCTTTTGGTGAGGGCACATAATTAGCAATAGAGTGGTGAAGTGACTGATTTCTTGGTCATAATAATGTTTACATGCTTTAAAGTAGTGTCGTTGGGTTAATCGTTTTTTTAGAAGTGACGTGTTTTTCAGGAAAATGGTCATTGGTGCTAAAAATAAGGTTTTAAATCTTTGGCATGGCTTTCGTAACTTGGCTCATTGTTTTGGTTTTGAAATCTTTCCTTTGAGATAGCCATACTAGCCGAATCCCGTTGCAGACCGGTTTGAATGAGTTGAATGAGAAATGCAGTCTGGTGTTGGTTCGTGATTGCTCGAGGGCGAGCAAAGTCTAAGTGGGGAGTGGTGATATTTGGCACAAATATCATGTTTCGTGCCATTTTACATCCTATTCTTAAGACTTTTATCTCCTAATATATGATGAAATCGTTGTATTTGAGCTTATGTCGCTATATTTCATGTGTCTAGGTACGATGAAGACAAACGACAGGAAATCGAGCAATTTTGGTTGATTCTGGAGGTGATCTTGTGTACACGAGTGAACGAGAGAAGCTTGCGACACTTAGGAGAATTTCAGGAAGGATTGAGCACAAATGTGCCAGACCGGCGTTGCGGATGTAACAAGAGGGGGCACTCAGGTGCCAGGCTCGCGTCGCGAGTCCATCACGAAAATATCAAGCTGCAGAAGTTCTTACTCAGGTGTCATGCCCGCGTCGCGGGCTTAGCACAAATAGGGGCTAAAATCACTGAAGACCCCGCGTTGGACCCGCGACGCGTGGCCAACGCGGAAAGGCCCAGTTTTGTCCGATTTTAATTAGGATTAGGACCCCTTTATTTGGTTAACAACCCTAAACTATAAATAGATGTTTTGTTCGTTATTAATGACGGGCTGGGATTATTCCAAGACTTGTAAGCCATCATATTACCTTCTCTCTAGATTTTATTTTATTTTCATCTTTTTAACCATAGATTATTCATGAATTCTTGTTGTTCATTGAGAATCATGAGTAGCTAAACTTCTTAATTCTAGGGTTGTGGCGAAAGACATGATAGTTGGTTTGACGACAATTATTATCTATTGATTTTCCATATTTTGGGTTGCTTATTTATTCTTGATCTTAATTGTTTGATTATCTGGCCAATAGTTAGACACTATCTGTGGTGCGTGAATTGGACCTGAGAAAGGGAGTTCACGTACGTAATAAGAATAAATAGAGTTTGTTCGATTTAATCGTTTCACTACTGAGGATAAAGATATATCCTTTAGCCCTACTTAGTTTAATACAGAGAATTAAATGCGTTCTTGTTACCTCTGATGGCCATAGAGATATAGGCGTTATAGTAACATCTACAAGCTTGTGAGTAGTTCGAGATAATATCATAAAGTTATAATTAACCCGTCAACTAGTAACCCAGGAAATAAAATAGGTGGAATTGTCTGAAGATCAACTGGATTGTCGAAAGCCATAACCCTAGAACTTTCTCTCATCTGATAAATCTTACAGTCTTTGTCAAAATACTCTCAGTCACAGAAAACACCAATCACAAATTATTTACTTTCCAGTCTTAGTTTAGTTACAACAAGCACCTTGATTTTCACTTCCTTGAATAGTTTTATTCGAATTTAAATTAGTTTGGCAGTAGAATGTAAGTCTCTGTGGGATCAATATCTGACCTTAACAATCTATATTACTTGTATGACCACGTATACTTGCATGTGCATTTGGGAGCAACAATAAATGTACATTTGACAGAGTAAGGGTATCGAAGTCTGTTAAAAGAATATGAAGATTTTTTCGCTCGGTTTGATCGATGTTTCCCATGGTCAGTTATACCAACAAAGGATGGCGCGAGCCTTCAACCAACAAGTGAGAACCAGAATTTTCCAAATAGGGCAACTTGTGCTCAAACGAATATTTCCAAATCAAGAAGAATACAAAGGAAAGTTCGCACCTAACTGGCAAGAGCGCTATATGCTATGAAAAGTGTTATCAAGTGGAGCAGTTGTCCTCACTGAAATGGACGGCCAAGAGTGGCCAAGGGAAATAAATTCAGACGCCATCAAGAAATACTACGTGTGAGAAGGAAGACGACTTCAGATATTTGTAGCTTATATAGCTTATGTTGCTTTTATTACATTTACTTTACTTGTAATTTTTCTTTTTAGAAAAAACGAATCCAAAAAATTATGTACGAACTATGCGAGGACATGATTCCCTATACTTATAAGGGGATACGTAGGCACTTTACCAAGCTCAGTCGCTTTAACCCAAAAATCCAAAATCATGTATTTCGAACTACATTATGACCTGATTCCCATTTGGGATACGTAGGCGCTCTTTGAGTTCAGTCTCACCAACAAATTCTGATATATTTAATTTACCCGAACTTCGTTTCGACTTGATTCCCGAAACGGGATACGTAGGTGCTCTTCCGAGCTCGATCATCCCAAATAAAATTCCCAATAAACCTTAAGGAAACCTCAGAAATGCTTTAGCAAGAGAAATATAAAGGTAACCCCACATGGAAACTGGGGCAGAATTTTTGAGAGGACCTTAAAAATTCTTTCGATATACCAGTTCAAAGGAACGAACTGATTAGCATCTCTACACTGGGGCAGAATTTTTGAGATGATCTCAAAATTCCTTCGACATAGTAAAATTTGAGTTGGTACAAAGATATATATAAGTTGGGGCAAAATTTTTGAAAGGGATTCGAAAATTTTAAATACGAGTCGAGATCAAGACGAAGAAGAAATGATAGAAGACCCTGTCGAGTAACTGATGTCATGACATTAAAAGGCTATGTATACAATATATCATTTTCAAAATTACCAAATGTATATGTTTTTCAAAATCATCGCCCAAAAAATTCCCTCTTTGCGAAATAAAAGGTTTTTCAAAAATCGAGCATTCTTTCTTGTCGGAGTGTGAACGGAGGAAGTCCATATGCAGGAAGAGCGGTCGTACACATAGGGAACTGATAATTTTTTTTTGTGGATGCAGGAACAAACATGCATGGACCTTTTACACTAACTTGTTTGCTAAAGATGTTAGAAACAGGGACAACAACAACAATAACGACAAAACAAAAACGGAGAAGAAATTTCAAGAAAAGGGTGAAGAAGAGTGTACAGAAGGGTAACGAAACTCTCCTTAAGTAAAGTTATTTCACACTTACGAGTTTGTTCATTTTGCAGGGCACAAAATTTTTTAGAAAAGAATTTTTTTAAGACTACTGGAAGATATAACCACAATTTACTGAACTCCAGTCTCCACTAAACAGTATTGTATCAAGGTATTGAGACCTCGACCTAGATGTCGCTTGGCTTTCCTTGATACATTGACTGATCAGACGTCTCAAATTTGTAAGCACAGTTCTCGCCTGAATCAGGGGACATAATTCTTACATCAAATTTAAGATCATCGACATGGAATGTCAGCAAAGATTAATTAATTCTGGCCCGAAGGGTGGTCACAGTTTTCATCCTGAAAATCTATGATTTGAAGACAAACAGTTGATCTCGGTATTGTAGTGCCATATTCACAATTCAAGAGTCTAGTCCTTTTGGAAGATGTGAACCATGTCGGCGGGTGGGTATTCTTCCCCGGAGTCAAAAAAAGAGCGTGTCAGTCTTGCTGTTAAGGTAAGCTTCATTCCTCAAAACTACAATTTGGGCGATACGACCTCGTGCCGAAGGGGCTATAGTCGCCGTCTATATATAGCCAAAAATAGGTAGCATAATTTCGAGGTTGATGTCCACAATCGTTGAAATACAAATGTGATTATTACATCAAGATTTGCGGTCGCTACTGCAGTTTATCTCAAGTTAATGTAATTCTGGTTCAGGGATAGCGGTTGTCATGAGAAAAGGCCCCACACTTGAGTATGCTGTCGTAAACTTGAATATTCTGACTAAATGTTATAATTATGGACATAGAGGTTAGTAGTTATCATGAAAGGAATATGATACTGCACTCTGATGTGCCTTTTTCATTTGGGTATTTTTGTCTATAAGTGATGTAGTCCCGAACTGGTATACCACAGACTTCGTATGAGGATAACGATGCAGTCGACACCATATTTGCGACAGTCACCGTAGTATGTGAAAATGATGTGATCCCAAATTTTCAGGGGTAGCGGATGTCATGAGAAACAAAAATGACCCCGCACTTGAAAACATGGTCTTCATTAATAGCATCCTACTTACGATTATTATCTAAAGTAGTCAAAATTATTTAATAAAAATATATATGCGCACAAAAGCACACACTTACAGGAAAAGAAGAGAAGACGGATGAGCGTTCGCCAATAGCCGGACAAATGATGAAAACTGACAAAGTTAACCCCTAAACCAAAGGGCAAGAATGCCGCACAGGTATGACATTTATGATAAAGATAAAATTTTTGAATCACTACCATATAGGATTCAACGTTTGGAGATGGGTAAAAGCTACCGAGATAGGAGCGAGAGAGCCAGACTCAAGACTTGCGGAGCAAACGTGAAACTCTTCTTGGGAAACCGGTCAAAAATGTGTACGAGAGTCAAGCTTTCTACACCTGGATTGAAACATCACTTCAAGCAACTACACTCATAAATATTTTTGAAAACCGCTTCCGATCGGGAGTTTCACCGAAAATAGTCAAAGGGATTCTCACATAAAGGGATATTCCTTTTCGGGCTATCTAGTTGAGCTACAATTGGCCTGATTCCCAAAGCCAGCGATATGTAGGCTACTCAAAATGCGAGGCTCGGACATGCTGCTATGATTATCTTGGGACATCTCGAGGTAATCTAACAAATTCTTTATTTCCAGTCCTCTTAGAGTCAGAACTACAAATGGGGTGAATTCTTATATAACCTGAGATATGTAGGAAGCCTAAAGACCAGGGTCCAGCCATACTTTTGAAATTTTGCGCAAAAAGAAAGCTGTAGTTTCTATTATTCGGTAAAAATTAGGTTTGTCAAAATTCATAGTTCAAGGATGGCCTTGCCATCCCCGAACTCCGAAGAGGCAGTTGTTGACACCTAATTTTCACCTCATAGAAGTCGTATTTTAATTTTCGAAATTTCCCGAGTCAACGACGGAGCAAGGATATACCCTTTAAAAATTAAAATTTCAAAATCCCAAGAAAATTGCAAAATGACGTTTAATTGTTGCTTCCTGAGAACTGATGACTACGAGAAATACGAGTTATTTACTTTCATCTCGCATCATCTAATGTGGAAAATTGTTAATTAAAAACGACGTGTGAATTACGGCTCATTTTAACCGCATTTTTACATATTTGAAATATTTCTCGGAACTATGTCAATATTGGGCTCGTTTTAAAGCTCGCATTTAATTCTACAAATTATGATTTTTATTGGTCCAAATAATTATTATATATTAGTATTTTGAAACAATATATATTTATGACATATGTTTTATTATACAAAAGGAGGGGTCATTTTCTATGTTGTAAGGTACAATTTGATTCATTTGTACCTTTGTTGGTACTATTTGCATGATCGTTGCTGCCATGTGTAGTATCCTAGTAGGAATTTGTTGAAATTATTTGTCTTATTCTGATTAAGGTACAAATTTGTTAGTTGGATTTTTTGTCTTATTTGATTTTTGAAATTATGGATAAGGTATTTTGAAAATTAAGGGTTTTTGGGGGAAAAGATATGGTCATGTGTACTGTCCTAGTACGAAGTTGTAGAAATTCTTTTGTCTTATTCTAATTAGGGTACAAATTTATTAGTTGGATTATTGTCTTATTTGATTTTTAAAATTATAGATAAGGTCTTTTGAAAATTAAGGGTTTTGGGGGGGGGGGGGGGGGGGGGAATCCACGACCAAATGGCCTATTTTTGTCCCTAGGGTTCTAAATTTGCTTGCCTATAAATAGAATGGCTTTTGAAAAAAAAAAAGAAAGAGGGGGAAAAAAACAGGGAGTTCGAAAATTAGCACACACACACAAAAAAAACTAAGGTTTGATTTATATATTCTAAAACTTAGTAGCCTATACACACTCTTACTTAAAATACACTTCAAATACATATATATATATATATATATATATATATATATATATATATATATATATATATATATATATATATATATATATATACGGATATCATCAAAAAATTTAAAAAGACAAAGGGGTTTTCAAAGATTAGTGAAGTGTTGGTGCTTGAATTTGATGGATTCAATCCTTCCTTTTGATCTTTAGGTTGTCCCATTAAAAGGTAACCTCTTAGTATATCCTTTATTTCATTCTAGTTATGATTATGTATTTATTATGATGCTTGTGTTAGTTAAAAATAATTATTTGCTAACTTAGTCCTGTTTTGATGATGAAGTGGATATTATATGAGTTTGATGTCATTTGAAACTGTAAAATGAATTAAAAGCTTGATTTAGACGATGTTAAGTGATCTTTGGTTAGCTAAGTTTGATAAAAATGAGAAAAAGAATAGTTTATGTTGGAGCTTTGACCCTGTTTTATTGACACTGGTAGATTTAAGTATAGTTTAGTGATTCTTGTTAGTTTTTGATAGGATACAATTAGTTCTTGTGAATCTGTCACTAGTCCATGAAAATTTTATGCATTTTTTTTGTCATGTTTGGCTATTTTAATAATTAACAAATTGGTTGAGTAGATTATAGGATAGAGGTTGTTTGTTTGTTGAGTTAATATGTCTCTAAGTCTCAAAATGTGCTTTCCCTAGCCTGTTTTAATCTTGAGTGTTGAGAAGTTGACCTTCTTTTATCATCTGATTGAATATTGATTGTTTTAAAGTGCACTTAGCAGTTCAAATCATTTTTTTCGAAAAATATGATAGTCTTAGGTTCTAAAACTGGATTAGTAAAAGTTTCTTTCAAAATGAATGATGGAGTCTTGTTTTGAAACTTTGAGTAAGTTCCAGAGAAACCAAGTAGCCTGTTTTTGAGTCTTGTTAAGATCTGTAGGTTGCACCTTCTATTTTCACTTGAGCTGTTTGCCTTAATTTGATATGAGGAACTTTTTGATCAATAAAACTTGTTTGTTTTGCTTGGATGTCTTTCTTAGCACCTAGATTGTTGTCAAAAGATTTTAAAAAGAATGAGGAGTTAATCTCTTGAATATAATTGATCATGGACCACTATAATTTTAGTATTTACCTCTGCTGGGCATTTTTGCATAAACTGTCCTTTTATTTATGAGTATGATAATTATGGGATTGAAAGCATTGTAATTCATTTTTTGGCTTTGTAAATTAAAGAATTGACCTCGGCTATTTACTAATGTTTTGTACACCTATTTTTTGTGACCTCCCTAATTTGTTGGTGGGTTTATTGAGGCCCACCAACTATGTTAGATCGAGTCGACCTCAACCATGGACGAGCCTAGCATTGGAGCAAAAAATATTGGAGCGGAATAAGTCAATTGCATTATTTTATTTTTCTATTGGGCTTGGTAGGCCCAACTCCCTACTTTACATTGTTTATTTGTTACTATATGCTTATTGGAACCCTTTAATAATTGTCACAAATTTAATGTTGCTAAAAATCATTTCCAAGTAATAAAACTGATTCTTGATAATAATTGGCGTGTAAATTGATTTTTGAGACAGAAACGGACTTGTGGATGAAATATGGACTTAGACTTTTTTTGAATTAATTTGGACTAAAAGACTAAAAATTAAAAATATGTAAAATATGGATAATAATAGTATGCCAAAAACTGATTTTTGTAAAACTTAAACTAAAAACTCTTTTCTAAAACTCGGGTGGGCTTACGTGGTGTTCTACTTAAGTTAACGCCTTCGGGTTTTAACCTAGGTGTTCTAGTCCGAAACCCAAAACGCCCAATTTTGGGCAAAACTCTACCACTTTTATTTCTTGAAAGTGTTGTATTTTTGCATAAATGACTAACCTTTATTTGCTGAAATCTTGACAAAAGTAGTTTTTATCAAAAAATAATTTATATCTACAAGCCATACTATTAGAACCCGTAGGTCAACTGTATTTTACGGATCCTTAATACGGGGGTGCCTAACACCTTCCCCGAGGGATCACCAGAACCCTTACCCATACTTTGGTATAGATTGATTTCTTTTAATATTTAATCGTTTTAAAAGAACCCTTTTGAACTGGTTTTCTAACTCACCCATAAGTTAGGTGGAGACTCTAAAACGATGTCCATTTAGAGCATTATCCACGTAGAAGTATATTTTTTCCTTTTTCCCATTACGATTGACATCCGTGCTTTTCCGGGACACTTTTCTTTTTAAATGAGGCAAGTGCAAATTCGAATCGAAAAAAATAGTGCCGCTACAGGAACTTCCCTCGGTCCCAGAGGAATGGCCAGCTGAAGCCTTTACCAAGGGTCTCAACCCCCGAATCTCCACCACTTCATTTAAGTTAAAAGAAAATTTGTTAGAGTACGAGGCGGTAACTTGGTCCGATGTCCATAATAGGTACGAATCCAAGATTCGGGTGGAGGATGATCCACTTGAGCTTCCCCTAGGTCCCGTAAACAGAAGCAAGAATTCAGAAAGTTCAAGAAGGATGTCTGAACCAGAGGCGAGGCCGTCAAAGGATAGATACCAACCTTATGGTCAACCGGAGAAATCCAGCTTCAGGTCATATAGAGGGAAAAATGTACCTAGTCATCATTCGAGCAGGAGTGACCGACGAACTAACCGGGTTTCGAGCAGTCGAGGCTTGCTGTTTAGAGGTGACGCCGGTGGATTAGCCAACAATGGGGACATTCCGAGGTTATCAGAGTACAACTTTAATGTTAACGCGACAGATCTTGTCTTGGCTATTGGCCATATCAAAAATGCCAGGTGGCCAAGACCATTAAGATCAGATCCAGCTCAAAGAGATCCAAGCGTGATGTGTGAGTAGCATGGGACTCATAGCCATAGAACAAAAGATTGTCGCCAATTGAGATAAGATGTGGCTCGGTTGTTAAAAAATGGTCACCTTCATGAATTCCTGAGTGAGCGAGCTAAAGGCCACTATAAAGGTAGGGAAAATCACAAACAGGTCAAGCCCGTTGAGCCACAACACGTGATCAATATGATAATCGGGGGAACAGATACACCGCGAGGATCGATGATGAAAAGAACAAAGGTTTCAATCGTACGAGAGAAGCGGACTAGGGATTATGTGCCGGAGGGATCTATTTCCTTCAACGATGAGGATGCAGAAGGCATCATTCAACCACACAATGATGCGTTGGTAATTTCTATCCTTATTTTTAAATCTCAAGTTAAACGTATTTTGATTGACCCAGGTAGTTCAGCCAACATTATCCGATAGAGAGTAATAGAACAACTGAGGTTACTGGATCAAATTGTTCCTGTAAATCGAGTGCTCAGCGGATTCAATATGGCAAGCGAGACTACTAAGGGAGAAATCTCTATGCCAGTCAACGTCAACGGAACTATTCAACAAACTGTGTTCTATGTCATCGAGGGAGAGATGAAGTATAATATGTTGCTCGGCATACTGTGGATTCATAGCATGAGCTCAGTACCATCAACATTACATTAGATGTTAAAATTCCCAGCTCCAGAAGGGATAAAGACGGTCCATGGTGAACAGCCTACAACAAGGGAGATGTTTGCGGTCGAAGAAGCCTCCCTCGTCCTAAAGGAACCGGTCCAAAAAACTGTTGAATCGACTAAAGGCAAAGACACCAAATAGCAATTAAAGAATGCAGGCTCGGATGAAGAAAAGGAAGAGATGAGCCCGAGTTTCGAAGAAGATGATTTTGGTGTGCCCAGATCGTTCGTATTACTAGATGATTCGGACGCAACCCAGTCTACCGTAGAGGAGTTGGAACAAATTATCTTGTTCGTGCACTTGCCGGATAGAAAGGTATACTTGGGCACGGGGTTAACCTCGGAGCTCAGGCGCAAGTTATTTAAATTTCTTTAGGCTAATGCCGATTGTTTTGCATGGTCCCATTTAGACATGACAGGTGTGCCACCGGAGGTGCCAACACATTAGCTCAGCCTCGATAAAAAATTCACTCCGGTCAAATAGAAAAAAAGACCGATGGCCGAATTAAAGCATGCCTTCATCAAAGATGAAGTAACAAAGCTTTTAAAAATAGGATCTATCCGGGAGGTTAAATACCCGGACTGGTTAGCTAATGTCATCGTTGTGCCGAAGAAAGGTAATAAATTTAGAATGTGTGTTGATTATAAAGATCTGAACAAAGAATGCCCGAAGGATTTTGTTACACCTCGGAAAATTTTCCGTTGGTACGCAAGAGAATGAACTAGTGATGAATATGAGTGCATGATGTCCATGAGCAAGAAATGACGTTGATGACCTTAGGCGAGATTTCGAAAGTATCCGATGTGAGACGAGGAAGTTGGCTAAGTTAAGATGAGATACAAGGTGAGCAATGCATGTGCATGGACGGGGGTGATTAAAATGAGAAGTCTAAGAAATATGGGAAGTTGCAGAATTGCAACTGCCCAGTGGGCGTATATTGCAAAATACGGACCGTAAAGTGCAATACGGTCCGTAAACTGGCAGTCGTAAACTGCCATGCAAGGTTTCAACTTTCTGCCAGCCGAGGAAATGGTTAAATACGACCAGGTGGACGGACCGTAAAGTGATTTACGGCCCGTAAACCATGGTCGTAAACCACCATGAAGGCAGCCCAGCTTCTGGTTCTGGAAATGGTTAATTACGCCCATGGAGGACGAGCCGTATAGTGGAATACGGGCCGTAAACCTCCATGGACGACCACTGTTCACCCAGCACAGATTTCACAAGTCATTAAATAAAGGGAGCAACACTTGTTTTATTTCATTACAACATTACACCACTTCTCTCTGAGTTTTCAAGGATTATAAGCCATCAATAACATTAAGACAAGTGAATCAAGGATAAGGGAATCATCAAGGACCATCCAAGTCAAGAAAATCCAAATGGAGAAAAACTAGGGTTTTGCTCAAAGAGGAGTATTATCAACCAAAGCTTGTTCCTACAACTTCTAAGGTAAGATTCATGATTTTTACATGATGTTTAAGGTATTGGAGAATTAAAATACATGGATTGTAGAAAATGTGGTCAACTAGGTCATGAATGATGAATAGTGACATTTTGAGAAATGGTTTGAATTGAGTTATGAATGTTGTTGTGTTGTGATATGAATGTGTTATAAATGGTATTAAGATCGTGAACTAGACACTTTAGACGAATGGACGAATTTGGGTGTTATGACCATGAATGTGGGTGAATTAGAGGCAAATTGAGGAATCTAGATAATGTGGATAATGTGAATGACTAATGACCATTGTTATGATATTAATGAAGGTATAAACGCTAGCATTGGAAGGAAACGTGCAAGTGTAGAATAGTCCGACGAAAAGGTATGTGAGGCTAACCCTTCTTTCATAAGGCATGGTTCTTGGCCAAATTCCTAATTCCTCTATATGAGTATGTTGTCTTCACATGGTTGACTTTCCGAGCTCATAAGCTCACGACGCTTGATATGTACTATGATTATACTATGTTCCTCGTATGACGAGTAAGTCTATAATGTAGATGTAACGATAATGATGAGGATAGTAATGATGATGAGAGTAAAATGAGATTGGAGATGCTTACGAGCTATGATATATGTATATGTATGCCTATGAAGGGCTATGATAAGACCCCGAGCTTATGATGCCGGGTAAGACTATATGTATATGACTATGTATAAAGTATGTATACGATTACGAAACGTGCGCACACCTCTTCAGATGGTACGGATAACCCTGACGCCTTGGTAGGGCCAGGTATGTATAGTCTTGAGCCTTGGTTGGCCAAGTATGTATGACACACCGATCCTACGAGGTTGGGTATGCTATGTAAATACTATGTATATGATATGACTATGTATGTAATATGAATATGAGTGTGATAAGACTTAGTAAGGGCATGTATACGAATATGAACACAAAGTGGTATGGCTATTATTATGGGATACGAACGACGATGTATGCAAGTAAGCGACATGATGATGATGATATTACTGTCTCCCCTCCTATGCTATTTCATATGATATCTATTATGCTTCTATATTGATGTTGATCATGCTTTGCATACTAAGTACATTCTTCGTACTGACGTCCTTTTGTTTGTGGACGCTACGTCATGCCCGCAGGTGCACAGGGAGACAGACTTGATCCATAGCTGCTTATTCAGAGATGGCATAGCAGAGCTCCATTTCTTTCGGAGCCGTAGCTTTTGGGTACTTATTCTTTTGTGTATATAATTATGGGCATAGCGGGGTCCTGTCCCACTCATACGATATGTCATACTCTTAGAGGCTTGTAGTCATGTGTATGTGGGTAGAGATGTTCGGCCATGTCGGCCCATGTTTTGTATATCTTTTGTTAGCCACGTCGGCCTTGTACTTATGATGTGGCATAGATGCCCATGATATGTTAAATGATGATGGTCGTCTAATGGGATCAATATGATTAACGATAAGAAAAGCACGAATTGACTTATGGTTTACCTAGATGTTATGTTATGTACGATAAGGGGGTGCCCGGGTGGGGTAGCACCGGGTGCTCGTCGCGGCCCCCTAGCCGGGTCGTGACATATTTATTCCCTATGCGACGGTCGGGCATGAGATGTTAAGTTTTCTCGATGCCTACTCCAGTTACAACCATATTCGGATGGACCCAGAGGATCAAGTGAAAACTTCTTTTATAACCCAATATGGGACTTATTGCTACAATGTAATGTTGTTCGGATTAAAAAATGCTGGAGCAACTTATCAACGCTTAGTTAACCGAATGTTCGAAGAACAGATAGGAAAGACAATGGAGGTTTACATTGATGGCATGTTAGTTAAGTCCCTGGAAACACCATTTAAAGCATTTTTACAGGATACCTTTGATATACTTCGCAAGTACAACATGAAACTGAACCCGAAAGAGTGTGCCTTCAGAGTTAGATCAGGCAAGTTTTTGGGCTTCATGGTGTCGAACCGGGGAATTGAAATCAACCTAGACAAAATCAAATCCATTGAGGACATCGAAGTGGTGAACAATGTGAAGGCATTACAAAGGTTGACCGGAAGAATAGCAGCTCTGAGTCGGTTCATTTTGACGTCATCGGATAAAAGTCACCGTTTCTTTTCTTTGCTAAGGAAAAAGAATGACTTCATGTGAACACCGGAATGTCAAAAGGCCTTGGAAGATTTGAAAAAGTACTTGTCGAGTCCACCTTTGCTGCACACACCGAAGGCAGACAAACAACTGTTCTTATATCTGGCGGTATCCGAGGTTGCGGTAAACGACATTCTGGTCCAAGAAGAAGGAGGTATGCAATTCCCTATCTATTATGTGAGTAGAAAATTGGGGGATGCAGAGACTCATTATCCTCACCTCGAAAAATTATCCTTAGCATTGGTAAGTGCTTCTAGAAAATTGAAACCTTATTTTCAATGCCACCCTATATGTGTAGTAACTGCTTACCCGTTAAAAAACGTCATGCATAAATCGAAACTGTCGGGTAGGTTGACAAAATGGTCCGTAGAAATAAGCGGTTATGATATCGAATATAGACCTAGAACGACGATTAAATCCTAAATTTTAACCGACTTCGTAGCGGACTTTACACCCACGATGGTTCCTGAGGTAGAAAAAGAGCTTTTGTTAACTTTAGGAAAAACCTCAGGGATCTGGACCCTGTATACGGACAGTGCATTGAAACTAAAGGGGTCCGGGTTGCGTATTGTTCTTAAGGCCTCCGTAGGCGACATTATTAGGCAATCAATTAGGGTTTTAAAATTAAATAACAATGAAGCCAAGTATGAGGTTATGATTGCAGGTTTGGAATTGGCTCAGAGTTTAGGGGCGGAAGGCATCGAAGCTAAGTGCAACTCCTTTCTGACCGTGAATCAAGTCAATGGTATTTTTGAGGTCAAAGATGAACGAATGCAAAAATACTTGGAAAAACTCAAGTAATCTTGCACCAGTTTAGAGAATGGAATATGCAACATGTACCGAGAGAACAGAACAACGAAGCAGATGTGTTGGCTAACTTAGGTTCGTCGGTTGAAGCGGAAAAGTTCAATTCTGGCAGGATCCTCTAATTGCTAAACGTAGAAAATGGTCATGCTGAAATAAATGCAATGGGCCTTACATGGGATTGGCGCAACAAATACATAGATTACTTGCGGGAAGGAAAGCTCCCAACAGACCCAAAGGAATCGAGGTCTCTTCGAACCAAAGCTGCGAGATTCTTCTTGGTCGATGACTAATTGTATCGTCGATCTTTCTACGGACCTTTGGCTAAGTGCTTGGGACCCAGAGAAGTAGATTATGTGATGAGGGAGGTTGATGAAGAAACCTGTGGTAATCATTTGGGTGCCGAAGCCTTGGTCCGAAGGATAATCAGAGCGAGATATTACTGGAACCGGATGGAGGACGCAAAAATCTTTATTTGAAATTGTGATGGGTGCAAAAAGCACCCACCAATGATACACCAGCCGGGGGAGTTGCTGCATCCGGTTCTGTCCCCTTGGCCGTTTATGAAATGGGGAATGGATATTGTCAGCCCTTTGCCGTGGGCTCCAGGTAAGGCCCGGTTTATTTTATTTATGACTGACTACTTTTCCAAATGGGTTGAAGCACAGGCCTTCGAGAAAGTTAGAGAGAAGGAAGTCATTAACTTCATTTGGGACCATATCGTTTGTCGGTTCGGCATTCCAGCCGAGATAACTTGCGATATTGGTCGTCCGTTCATAGGCAATAAGGATAATGACTTCCTCGAAGGATTGAAGATCAAAAAGATTTTATCAACTTCGTATCACCCGAGTGCAAACAGACAGCCGGAGTCGACAAATAAAATCATAATTCAAAATCTGAGGAAGCGGTTAGATTCATCAAAACACTAGTGGAAGGAAGTTTTACCAGAGGTATTATGGGCCTATAGAACGACATCAAAGTCAAGTACCGGAGAAACATCATTTTCTTAGTTTATAGGGCCGAGACTTTAATTCCTGTAGAATTCGGTGAACTGAGCCTATGGTTCCGGTATGTAACGAACGAGTCAAAGGAAAAGGCTATGGCCGTAAAGCTTGACTTAACGGACGAACTACGTGAGAATGCGTTGGTCCGTTTAGCAGCTCAAAAATACAGGATGGGAAGATACTACAATCAAAGAACAAACCTTCAGCATTTCCAAGTTGAGGACTTAGTGCTTCGAAAAATTACCCTGCACACTAAGAATCCCGATGATGGAAAATTGGGTCCGAACTAGGAATGACCGTATAAGGTAACCGGAATAACCGACAAAGGATCATATCAATTGGAAACCAGAGACAGCCAACAGCTGCACAACAACTGGAACGTATCACACTTGAAGAAATACTATTGCTAAGGTGCGATCTGCTAACCCTTTGTGAATTCCAATAATTCTCACCTTTCTTCTTTGTAGGGTCAAAATCGGAGTAAATTCAGAGGTAGTAGAAATAGGTCTGAAAACATGTGTTGCACTCTTTTCCTTAGCTCGATTTTATCCCGAGGTGGGTTTTCCAGCACGGTTTTTAACGAGGCAACAAGTACTGTGTGTTACCTTAGTATTGAAGAACGAGGCTAAGTGCCGTGAACTCGAAGACCAGCTAAGTACTGGGGACTGGGATTCAACAACATCAATTTTCTATAGTGTTTCTCTGCTCATGCTTCACGAACAAACACTAGGGGACTATGATACCCTCGTCAGGAACAACAAGACCAGAGGAAGCTCAAAGAAGCGAAGTGTCGAAACAATTTTTTATTCTCTTTTGTATTGAACGAGCCTTTTGCATTAGGTTTCGTTGTAAGGGCCAAACGATCGAATGAATCATGCTCAGGTAGTTTTGCTATGGCAAAAAGCAGAAGGGGTCAGATAAAGTCCTTAGTTTTTGTACGAAACAAATATTTGAAATATGAAATACTTCGGTATAAAGTACGCTTCAAATATATCCTTCTATGAACTTTGCCCTCGACTGGGGACTATCGTCACAAAATAGACGAAGGGACTAAGGTTAATTAACTGAGCCCAACTTACAAAGAATTCAAATAGTCAGAAGAAGGTCGAATAATTAAAGACCTCGACTTAAATGCCCGAGGTGATTAAGAGACGTCCGAATTCACAAAGCATAAAAAGGCCCCCGCGGACAAGCCAGTATAAGTTATCGGTCAGATAGAAAACAGTTAAAATAAAGCCCAAAACTCAAAAGTTAAGGTTGCTCGATTTTCTAAGAGAAAATTTTTTAAGGGCTTAAGGTTGAACCTCAGCCATTTTTTATAAAGCAAACATCAAATACGGAACAATATCATAAATTGTACCCAACTTAAAGATGGAAAAAATGCTAGCAAAAGGAAATACGAATTTTATATATAGCAGAAAGGGCCGAAGCTTTACACTTATGAAAATCACAAAGATAAAAAACAAAACAAAAAAAGTTCCTATAAGTCCTATTTACTCTGTCGAAGAAGAACCCAAGTCATCTGAGACGGACCCTTCATGGTCTTTCTTGGAGCTATCCTCGAGTGCTTTCCTGGCCCTATCCTCGATCATCTTTACGTCTTCAATACCCCATTAAACCGCTTTAAGTGTAGACCTTCGAGGCTTCCACCTCTCGTGTTCTACTAGAAGGGTGGAACGAGCCTAGGTAGCATCAATTTCTTTGTAGGCTTCCTCTAGGTCGGCCTGAGCATTATTTAATTTTTCCTCCAGTTCAGACTTCATATCACTCAAAGTAACCCGAACTTCATTGGAAGTTTCCAGCTCGGCCTGAAGTGCATCATTGGCTCGAATAGCAGCGTCGAGCTCATTCTTGAGTTCGTCACAGGTCCGGGCTCGAGCCTTGGGCTTTTCTTCGACAACCTTTAAGGTGTCTTTCTCATTGTCCCTCTTGACTTCGAGCTGCCTAAGCTTCTCTTCCATTTTTGTAGCCTCGCCTTTAACCGAATCAAGCCCTTCCCTCAATTGGGTGATAGTAGTTTCAAACTCGCCAAATTTGGTGGCATACTCGGCGTTCCCTCAGTTGAGATACTTATTATCCTTTTCCAGGACTTTGCTCTTTTTGACTACTTCGTCGAGCTCAGTTTTCAACCGGAGGTTCTCTCTTTGGGCTGCTTCGAGCTCGACTTGGAGAGTTGGAGGAGCAACAACTTGGCTCAGTTGATCTTCTTTTTGTTGCAAGAGAATTTTGAACTTTTCTGTCTCACGGCCCTGTGCATCCAACTGGGCCCGTAAGTCATTTATCTGATGCTGAGCTCGGAGGAAGCCTTCGTTCAAAAGCACAACACTCTACAAGAATAAATAAACAAAGTTAGAGATTGGAAAAGAGTAAAATTTACACCAGATAAGTTTAAACTTATTAGAAAGGGGGAAAAGAGTGTTTATCCGGTTGCTAGCATGCATACCCTTGTTTAGAAAGCATTGCAACACCCGGTTGGTAGCATGCATACCCTCGTTTAGAAGGCATTGCCTCGAGAGTCCATCCATCTTCTTTTTGTCAGAAACTGAAACGAGAGATCTTAGATAACTGGCCACCCCCACAGGGTGAGATTAAAAACTGCTATCTTCAAGAACTGTGCCCACGGTCAACCGGGTCCTCTTCGGCTATGCACTTGGAGCCAGAAAAATATCTATAAGTCTAGATCTTGAACCTGACTCAGCAGACCAGCTAGGCCTCCTCGTTGCTCATGGAATAGGGAGATGGCCAAACCCCAAGGCTTCCGCCGTTACAGGAAGAGAGTTGGCAAACATGTCATCAAGATTCTCCTGTTCTAAAGACGGAGCAGGAGGAGGAGTTGAAGTTGCCTTGGCCCTTAATGGTATCTCGTCCGTCGTAACCGTTTCGGGCCTTGGAGGCATGTCGGTAGTTGTAGTTGTTTCGGCCCTCGGTGGTGTTTCGGCTCCTAAAGTTGTGTCGGCCCTTCTATCCCTTTTCATCAAAGGCACAACCTCGGGTGAAGTGTCACCTGTAATGTCAATAAAATCAACGGACCTTAGTGGAATCGGGGCTTGGATATATTTGACTATTAGGGGGAAAAGAACCTCAGCCTCCCCACCTATGACTGGGCTCGGCAGATCAGCCGCAACATTTTCTTCCGGGACCTTCACCGAAGTTGTCTCGGCCCCTGTGGCAGCAGGACCGGTTATGAAGTTCGCAATCCAAATATCATCTTCGGGGTCATCTCTCAGACCTCTAGCTTCGGATGAACCTGCGGCATCCTTCGAGCTTTTCTTTTGTTTTTTGACCCCTAGACTTGGTCTTTTTCTTCTTTTTAAGCTTGGCAATAAGCCGTGCTGATCCTGACATTTCGAAATCCAAACCCAGTGTGGCGGGCTCATCTACCGATGCAGTCCGTGGGGTCGAGGAGCCTTTTTCCAAACCTGGATATCGAAGGATTAAATCGGAGTAAAGTCTAACGAAAGAGAATGACAAGAATAAAAGGAAGAAAAAGATACCACGATTCTGCGCCAAACATCGGTTGCGGGACAAATCTATCCATGTCCGCTCTTCGTGCGGGTGTTAACCAATAATTTTTTCAATCCACTTGGCGAATCCGGCAATCGCCTCCGGAACCCATGCCTCAGCTGAAATAATCGAAAAAGTTAGAAGAAGAGCTCGAAGACATGTAAAAGGGAGATAAAATCATAAAACTTACGTTTGTCGTTCCACCTTTCAGGAAAAGGCATGTAATCCGCCGGTATGATGTCCTCGGTCTTAACCTGGACAAAACGCTCGTGCCAGCCCGGTCCCTGTTCTCATCGACACAAGAAAGAATGGGGTTTCTTCCTCGTTTGGAGACTTTTATAACACTGCCGCGGAAGATCCTCGGGCAGTATAACCGGATCAGATAGCTTAAGGTAAAGTTGATTTTGGCATTATGAGCCAAAAGACGGAGGCAGGTCACGATCCTCCAAATGTTCGGTCTTATTTGAGCATGGCATACTTTATATTTTCGGCACATTTCAAGGATAACCAGATCTATTGGAGGATTGAGCTTGAGGGTGAAATCGTATCTATAAACATATGAGAACCCCTCCTTGAAGTCGGTGACTGACTCGTCATCACCGGGAACAAAAATGTCTATGCGGGGTTATCCCAGCCACATTCAGTCTTGACTCGAGGAAGGTGCTTCTCTTTGATCGAGGATGAGTAGCGTCTCACATCAAAACCCGGTTAGATTTCTTTACGGCCTTTTCAATGGTGAATTCGTGGTTGAAATTATATTTCGAGGGGATTATATCTTTTGCCGTGGGTTCGAAGGAAATGGTTTGTGTTTTGTCGCTGGGGCTGGCGACAGGCTCGATAGTCGAAGAAGAAGCCGAAGGAACATCTTGGGAAGTAGGTTTGGTATTCGTTGCCATTTCTCGAGTTTGAATGATCAAGATATGAAGATTTGAAGATCTGGGGATGGAGGTATGAAGATTTGAAGGCTAAAAATATGAAGATATGAAGATTTCGAGATGAACAAATGAAGTTAGGGAAGGTTTAAGAAGATTTTCCAGAAAATGAAGAAGATTTTGGGACTTCGGATGAATTTTCTCAATAACTTTTCGAAGACATGGAATTTCGGAACAAAGATTCAAAGGGAAGCAAAAACAGAACAAAGCAAGTGATCTAATCAAGAGATGAAGGATGAAAGATGAAAAGTAAAAAAATTGAAATCACTGTGGCTCTTTATATATAAAGAAAATTTTGAGGTGGTTACCGAAGTCATCCAACTAAGAGGGGACACGTGGCCAAAGTCATAGAGACGTGACATGAAGGGACGTGAACCTGAAGCTGTTGCCGAAGCCATCCAACTGGAAGGAGACACGTGCCCGAAGTCATAGGGATGTGACATGAAAGGAAGTTTTATTTCCCTTCTGTTTTCAAAGTAAAAGCTTAGTAGAGAAGTCAGAGAGATAATCGTTCCACTTCCCGTCACTTCGGTGAAACTTCAGTCCGAGAAGTGTGGGGACTATCTGTATATGATAAAAATCGGATCAATTTGTACAAGGCAAAAACCGAGGTAAATGTTACAGTTGTCCGGTATACAATTGATAAAGAATAAGGTCGTTGGCCACCGATGGGAATGAAGACCGAGGGGTCGTGAGTTCATTCAACTCAGTGTCAAAACCGAATGTACTTTGATAGGCATAGAAATCCCTAGCCTGAGGCGAACACACTCAACATAGGCTCGGAGAATCCGTAATGGGGTAGGACACGCGTCATTTGACTGTTCCGCCATTTGCGCTAACAACAGTACGGGTGGCAGACTGTACGGATGCAGCCTTATCCATTTTAGGGTTTTTTCTAGAAAGGCCTTTCTAGCATGTACTAAGGACCATTTGATTTTAGCTATAAATAGGGTATCCCCCTTTCTTTTTTCAGGTTAGCTTTTTGATCATTCTTCACATTTGTAATCAGAAAAGTGGCAGTGAAATCTTCTTAAGTGTTTTGGCTCGGTTAAAGACAACAATCTCCTAACCGGATAAGTTCTCAGAGCTTACAAACTTGTCTTCTTAAGTTCTCTTTACTATTCTTTATCAATGTATTACCATTTACTCGCTATAATCTAAGGTTGTCAGTGGGGACCGGGACGGTCCCGGTCCTGCCCCGTGTCCGGCCCAGTCTGGCACCGGACCATTCCAGTCCCGGTCAACGATGGGGGAGTGGGCAGAGGGAGTAGGGGGACGAGTAGGGGGCGGAAGGAGGGAAAGGTCTCAGTGTGGCCCGGTCCGGTGACCGGCTGACCAGTCCCGCCCCACCGGAAAATGTTAACTTAATTTTTTTGAGGTGGTCACCGTTTGACCGTTGGAGCTGGGGCCCAGCTACTGGGCAAATGAAACTGAACGTCGGGACTCCAATGGTCTCATTTTCAGCCGTTGGAGTCCCCTCCCCCCCCCCCCCCCCAAAAAAAAAACCCCAAAGTTTAATAAATTGCATTTTAATCCAAATTCTAAACTATAAATACCTCTTCATTTTATTCATTTTCACACATCATCCACCAATTATCTCTCTCTCTAATATTTATTATCAATTATATCTCTCTCTAATATTTGGTGAATTATTATTATTATTATTATTATATTGGTGAAGTGGGCAATATTTGAATTTTGGAGCAACTTTCAAGCTTCAAGTAACATAATTTCAATTTCAACGTTTATGGTTACGTCTGCTTTTACGCAGACGTTTAGTACACTCGTTCCATCCTTTAATTTATTTAATTCTTGCATTTTATTTGCGTATTTTTTTCAATTAATTTTCATATTTTATTTTATTTTATTATACTTTGATAATATGTCTAAAAAGTTAAGATCCCGGTCGTAGGTAAAACTGTCGAAATTCCTAACCTTTTTAGCCGTAGTAGTAAGGGTAAATCTGGTTCTTCTAGTAAATCTAGTTCTTCTAGTAAATCTAAAATTCAATTTAGAAACAATACGGAGGATTTCACTCATGTTGATGAAACTGAATTTTTTGCTCCCCCCGATTTTCCTCCTATTCCAGAAGATGTAGAATTACAAATTGAAGCCTTAGATAGAGCTTATGGTAATGTAGAATTTGATGATTCGGAAAATTTAGAAGTAGAAGAAGGCGAGGAATTAGATTTAAATGAGACACCTACTAGTCCCGTTACCGAAGCTCCAACTCAGACTACATCTCAGTCTGGAAGCTGGTTGTCCCCCTATACCTCCTACTCGGGGTACGACTAAGGTGCAACGTCCTAGAACTAGTGTCGTATGGAAATTCATGACTTTAGATGATACTAAAACTCAGGATATTTGTCACAAATGTAAACAAATTTTAAAACACGGAAGCGGTGGAGGGGCGGGTGGGACGGGTGGTTTAACTAGACACTTGTGAACATATGTTGGAAAACCATACTTAGATGCTCGATTAGCAGCCGGACTTAAAAACACACTGACCGACACTAGTAGTGCTGCCCCCGGTGGATTTGTTGGGGGATCTAATATGATCCAACAAACTTTAAGTCCTTCTAACCCTGTTGTCACTCAAATGTCTTATAATAAAGATAGAGATCATGAAGAACTAGCTAAAATTGTTGCTGTTTGTGGCTTGCCTTTTAGTTTTCCTTCTAACCCCGATTTTGTGCATTATATTAGAGCTATATATAACCCTACTTTTCAAGGCATTCCTAGATCCACAGTCAGAGTTGATGTTTTTAAATATCAAAGTGATTATTGTCAATATATGCGTTGTGTGTTCTATCGCCTAGATACTAGAGTGTCTGTCACTTCTGATATAGGTCGTAGTGTTAATGGCAATGATTATTTATGTGTTACGGCACATTGGATTGATCATAATTGGAATATGCAAAAGCGTATACTTGGTTATAAACATATTGATGAGAAAAAACAGGTTCTTATATTTCTACAAATGTTCTAGACATTTTGCAATTATATGGTCTTGTTGACAAAGTATTAACTGTTACATTTGATAATGCTTCTTCCATGACTAAGACTGCTGAACTTATGGCTATAAGAATTTGCCCAATTAACCTTGATATTTTTCATGTCCAATGTGCATGCCATGTTTTTAATTTAGTTGTAAAAAATGGTCTTGATTTATTTGAGGGTTCTCTACAAAAAATACAATATGCTTGTCAATATGTTTTTAGCGCTCATAAGCAAAGTAGAATTAATTTGTTTAAAATATATTGTGTTGAGCAAAATTTGCCTGTTAGAAAAATTCCAAAAGAAGTTTGTACTAGGTGGAATTCTTTATATGAAATGCTACTTGTTGCTCACCAATATCAATACCACTTCAATATATTTTTAATGCACATCATTATCGTCCCCATGACCAAATACAAGATAGTGATTGGAATGAAATTGAAGGACTATGTATTTTTTTAGAAATTTTGTATATTGCAACAAAAGAATTTTCCGATCAATACTATCCTACAAATACACAAATGTTGTTTTGTGGGCTTACAAAACTATTTGTGGAATATAGAGAATCAAACGAACATGGGGAAGCCGTTGATGAAATGATTCTCAAATTTAAAAAATATTTTTTTCCTATTCCCGATATTTATTTGATTGCTTATATACTTGACTCGTCTTTAAAATTAAGAGGTGCTCAGGGACTTGTTGACAAAATTTATTTGTAGTTAGATATTCCTCATAATGAACATCCAAATGTTGAAGAGTGTAAACGTAGCATAGAATTAAAAGCTAAATAAATATATAATAATTATAAATCTTAAGAAAGTAGAAGTGGAAATCAACGCCCTTCACAAAAAAATAAGGCTAAATTTGGCAATAGAAAATTTGATAGGTCAATGGATGCTGCATGGCTTGGTATTGCTAATACTCAAAATGAAAGTGATCTTGAATCTTATCTTGATCAGAGTTTGGAAAGCATCATTGTGGACGACGACGACAATGAAGATATTTTAGGATGGTGGAGGGAGCATGACAAGGCATTTCCATTACTCTAAAAAATGGCTCGAGATATCCTAACTATTCAATCATCATCAGCAGCTTCGGAGGCAGCTTTTAGCAAGGCAAGATTTCAACTTGGAGATCACAGACATTCATTAGCACAAGATAGCTTAGAGATTTCTGTCTTATTTAGGGATTGGATCAAAGCAGAAAGAAGAAATCGTGAGCTACCAAAATTAACCCGTCAAGAAGAAGAAGAATATGAAAAGATAATCAACACTAATAGCGATGATGGATGATGACATGGAACTTATGGACCGTCAAGGAGATATACCAATTCCAGAATTGAATGCAACGAGAGTGATACAACAATTAGAAAAAATGTACATAGATCCGTACAAGTTTTAGTGTGATAATTTATAATTAACTACTTAGATGCCTAGTTAAAACAGAATTCTTCCTAGAATGTAGCTGTGTAGATTAGGTGATCTTATTATAATTTCAAGGCCCAATTGAAACAGAACGCTTCCTAGAAGGTGACTGTGTAGATTAGGTGTTGTTCTTGTATTTGAGACTTTGAGTCAAGTTTTATGAAATTTAAAAGATCTATTTTGAATAAATAAACATAAAGTTCTTACTTGAAATTATTTTTCTTTACATAACTACAAAAAAGAATGCAATTCTTTATAAAAGATTATAAAGACTTGAAAGTATATTTAATATTATGTAATAAATTAAAAATAATAGCCCTTAGAAGTTCAAAAAATAACTGTTGTTAAATACATTTAAAGACTTTAAAGATATAAGTTATAAAAAATAAATAGTTCTTACTTGAAATTATTTTCTCCTATTATAAAATATAAATACCTAAAAAAAATCCAAGTCTTTAAATTTTTTATAAAGACTTGAAAATTTAATATTAGCTAATAAGTTATCAATTTAAATGTTAAGTTTGAAGTTTTATAAAAAAAAGCCCCCGTCCCCCGTCCCCCCCCCCCCCCCCCCCCCCCGAATCCCCCCAGGCCCGTCCCGTCCCCCCTTGGAGTTGGATGGGATGGCCCCCCCAAAAAGTCCCCTAAAAGACCGTCCCCCCAAAGTCCCCGCCCCCCTAAAGTCCCCCTTTAAGAAGTCCCCATCCCGTCCCGTCCCCCCAAAAAGTCCCCTACCTTCCCCGTCCCATCCCCCCTGCCACCCTTATAGTATAATCTTATATTATAAATTAATCTAAACACATATCCTATCAACCACTTATAAATTTAATTGTTATCCATATTTTGAGGGTAAACACACATAATAGACAAATGATTGACCACAAAATATTCTTTTTAAGGGAACATACTGCAAGATTGATTAATGAATGTGATTAGTTGGTATTTATTTGTGGGTACTTTTGAGAGCGATAGAGATTACTGGTCTTAACAAACTAGTCAGGTGCATGATCTTATATTAAGGAGTTATCATATATGCGGTGACTAAGAAGTTTTAAAATTGAGTGGAGGTAACTCAAGTTTTTTTAATTGAGTAGAGGTGATAATATTTGGATTAGTGATTAAGGACTTTTGACCATATTCCAACTTGCCCAACAGTTTTGTTTTTAACACTTCAGCCCTAAGCTTTATTTTTAACACTTTGCCCCAAGTTTTATTTTTTACACTTTGGCCTAACTCACTAAAATCCTAATTACCTAATATTGGTGGGGAAAAATCCCAGAAAACACACCAGTGCCCCCCTCTTCCCACCCCTCACCCCCTCCTCGTGCCACCCCCCACTCATTGTTTTTTAAAGTTTTGATTTTTTTTTTGTTATTTCACCAGCACCCCCTCCTTTTCCCACCCCCACCCTGCCCTCTCCCCCCTCCCCCCCCCCCCCCCCAAAAAAAATATATTTTTAAAAAAGTTTTGATAATTTTTTTTTTGTTTTTACACCAGCCCCCCTCCTCTCTCCCCATGCCCCCCGCCCCAATTTTTTTTTTTAAGAAAGTTTTGAATTTGTTTCACTAACCCCCCTTCTCCTCGCACCTCTCACCCCCCATGACCCAACACCCCACCACCTCCACCCTCCCAAAAAATATTAATTTTAATTTTAAAAAAAAAGTTTTGAAAAGTTTTTGTTTTTGATTTTTTGCACCCTTCCAACTCTTTTCTAAAAAAATAATTTTTTTTGAAAAGAAGTTTTGATTTTTTTTTTTGGTTTCTTACTCCACCCACCAACCCCAAAAAAATTAATTTTATTTTAAAAAAAAAGTTTGGTTTTTTGCACTACCTTACCCCCCCCCCCCCCCGGCCCCGGCCCCGTCCACACCCTAAAAAATAAATTCTTGAAAAGAAATTTTAATTTTTTTTTGTTTCTTACTCGACCCACCCACCCTGCCCCCCCCCCCCCTTCTCTTTTGCTGCTACTGCTTTCTTCTTTTATTTAGAAAAAGTTGCTCAAGAAAAAAAAACAAACTCACCCAATTTACATAATTGTCGGACCATATTTCATTCGTGTAGCACTGGGCATTACTTCATGGATTATTTTCGTTCATTTGGTAAGTAAAACAATGTTTTTTTTATTTCAATTATTCATCTGGGTATAGCTGCTGATTTTCCAACAATTTACAGTAGCAGTTACAATTGTTGCAATAAGTGCTAAAGATGTTGTATAAGAGCTTTTGAATTTATTCAACAGATGTTGTAGTTTTTGCTACACTTACAACAATTTATGCAGTTGTTTCAACTTCTGTACTAATCGGTTGCAACAACTGCTAAAATGTGAATAAATAATTTAGCCTACTTGTTGCAACAACTGTGAAAGCTGTTGGACAGCTTCTACTCTTTCCAACAACTCACTGACTTGTCGTAACAAGAAGTCACAAGTAGACTTCTTGTTGCAACAACTACATTAGTTTTTGGACAGATTTTACAGCTGTTGGATGAGACAGAGACAACCGAAGTTGTCACCAACAACTAAGTGATCAGTTGCAACAACTCACGTAAGTGATATGTTGATCTTGTTCAAGTCACAAATGTATGTTCTGTTGTTAATAAATTGCTGAAAAATTTCCAACAAGTAATAAATATGTTGCAACAGCTCTGTAACATGTTGGGGTTTTTCCAACAAGTAACAGGACTTGTTGCAACAACTAGTTAGTTGTTGAACATATCACAACAAATAGGAGGACTTGTTAAAACAATAATTTATCTGTTGTACTTTATCCAATAAGTGACAGGACTGGTTGCAATCAACAAACCCGTTGTAGCAACTAAGTTACTTGTTGGGGTTTGTCCAACAAGTGACACGACTTGTTACAACAACTAGGTGTTACACCGCGGAAACTTTCATGTTGTTGCTCAGTAAATAGACTAACATAGGATAAGAAGTATATGATGTTTCTACAAGTAAGAAGTAGTACTTGATGGTTCTAATTAAGATTTCAAAGACGTTTGAGGCAAGAGAAGAAAGTTCGTTGAAGAATGCCAAGCATAAGTCGTGTTTTGAAGAAGGGTTTACAAGTACTGAGCTAATTTGGATTTAATAATGCCTTGAGGAAGAGTTATAACGCTCCTTAGATTGGTAATGAAGTGCTAAATAAGTGCTAAGAAGGTTCCATAAGGATTGGAGATCAAACGAAACGACGAGATGATCTTCAGAAAAATTGGAGTTATACGACCACTTATACGGTCCGTATAAGGGTCCGTATAACCCCCAGCAGGAAAGAAAAATCCCTGATGGTGAAATACGGTCACTTATAGGGACCGTATAAAGTTATACGAACTGTATAAAGTTATACGGACCCTATAAGGGCCTGTAAAAGTCCCAACCGGGTGAACTTTTTCCAAGTATAAAAATGTGATCCCACTTGTAATTTCTCATTTTCCAACTTCTCCACTTATCTCTACACCTCTAGAACATTCCACACACTTCATTTACAAGAACTCAAGGGAAATCAAAGCTCAATATCATCAATTCAAGGAAATTAAGTGCAAGGGAGTTCTCTAGGGTTGTTGGAAGTCAAGTGTCACGACCCAGCCCCGTGGGCCGCGACTGGCACCCTACCTGGGTACCCAGACCAAATCACATATTCATTTACCAAATCCGAACGTATTTCAGAATTTCATAAAAGTCATATCAACATAGTTTATATCAAAATATGTCTTAAGCGGTCGCACAAATCAAAATGTCATATCGAATGCAAACGGAGCGGCGGAATAGACATCGCCGGTCATAAGTGCAAATATAAGCATAAGGGCCATTTAGGGCCATCATAACAAACTGACCGATGTAAGACCAGAAAACAAAATCAAACAAACATACATAAGACCCTCGCCCCACATATATGACTACAGGCCTCTACGAATTCAAAACAAAGACATATGGCGAGACAGGGCCCCGCCGTACCCAAATAGTCAAATGTACAAAATATATACATAGCAAAAGAAGTCTGTACCAAAGGTGGACTCCGAGTCAAGAAGGAGTACTCCGAAATAGCAGAGAGTGAAGCCTACAGTGGAGGATCACCAATGTCTGTACCTGCGGGCATGAAACGCAGCCCCCCCCCGAAGAAAGGGGGTCAGTACGAAATATGTACTGAGTATGTAAAGCACGAAGTACAGAAATATGGGATAAAACTGAAAGCAAAACGGATATCAAAGGGAAGTACAAATCAGTATGTCAAAATCCGTATCAAAATCATATACATATACATAATGCAAACGAAATCATGCAAAGCTCAAGAACGTGGTCACCACTCCGACGCTGGTGCCACCCACAGCATCACACCGGAAGGTTTCAAATCTCCTTACATCCCCGAACACATACATATGGGAGCATATCGCATCACCAGCCATATCACAGCATAACTCCAAACGGAACCCAGCCCTATGGCGAGGCCTCGGGAACCGTAACACAGCATACGGCCGAATTATCATGTTACATCCGGCATTTTTGTTTATTCGAAAAATTCAAGATAAATTGACTTGTGATGAATAAGGCCATAATTGGACATTTCTTGGTATGAATGTGTAGGTTATGAATACAATGGTGTGGAATTACGAAAGGAGGCCAAGGGCAAAATTGGAATTTTGGGAAATTTGTCCCATGAGTTACAATAATTAGCCAACCATATTGGGCTAAAAAAAAATAAGTGAAGGGAGGCCCAATTTAAGGGGCCCAACCGGCCACATGCCAATCCAAGCCAATGGATTAATTAAATTCCATGGGAAATTATATAACATGGATAAGCTCTAAGAAGCTTCAAGAAAAAAAAAAGAAAGCAAGAAAAAAAAAGAGCAAGAGGGTTCGGGTTTGAGAGAGAAAAAGAAAGAAAAGAAAGAAAAAATTTAGGAGCCAATTCTTTGGTTTAAAAGATCATCTCTTGTGAAATTATTACCAAGTGCAAAGCCCTCTACAAGTTGATATAAGTATTGTGGCAAGAAAGCAATTTTAACCTCCAAGTGAAGAACTTGAAGAAAGGTAAGGATTTCATGCTTTTGCTATGTTATAAATGGTATATGTATGTTGTAGTATGTGTGAATGAGTGAAAAACATGGAAATTTTGTGAGTTGAAAATCATGCATGTTGGCCGAATTTATGCATGAATTGTATGTTTAAGATGGCTTGAATTCATGTTGTAATTTAGTTGTAGTATGGTGGAAATTGTATTAGAAATGAAAGTGGAATGAATTAATGGAAGTTGGAGAATATTGTATGTGGCCGTGTGGTATTGTATTGGTAGTGGAATATGAATTTACTCTTGTTAGTGTGTTAAGTGTGTTATGGTGAAGTGAATGGAAAGATAACAATCTTTATAGTCATGGAAAAGTGGTTATTAAGTTGTTGTAGGAAAATATGCAACTTTGTTATGGTTTATGTAAAAATGGAAATGAAAGTATCAAGAGGTAAATTATGATTATTGTTGATGAATTTGGAAGATGGAAATGTATAATTAACTTGTATGTTGAAAGTTAGGAAAAATTGGACAAGTAGTGGCTTAATGGAAAGTTGGTATGTTTTGCATATCTTGTGTATATTGTGTGGAAATGGTATGATATGCCTCCGACGTATGTTGTAATGATTTTGATGAATGATGAATATGGGAATAATAAGTTTGGGTTGGAAATGTAAGGTTGAAACGCAAAATGTTTCGTTATGTCGAAAGGATGGCTAGTGATGTCATATCGTATGTTTAATGCATATTGTTGTTATTGATTCTATTTCTGGGTTGTTGTGATGATGAATTGAGCCGAGCTAAGTCTCGGGGATGTCTTATATACAGAGCAAATGCTGCCGAAATTTCGGTAGGCAAGTCTGTGTTAAGTTGAATTATTGAAAAGTTTGAAACTAACAAATGGTAAACTTGACCATTTCTAGATTTTGGACGAAATTGAAGTCGACGCCAAGCGAGCGTAAGGCGCTATCGAGGTATGTGAAGCATTTCCCTTTGTTCCTAGGCATGTTCTGGATGTGATAGGCTCGGCCGCGAGCCTTAAGTACGACTCCGTTCCCCGGAATTCGAGACGGAAAACCGCTCCAATTCCTTCAATTCAATTGAAGCTATTTTCTTACAAATTGCCTTTAAAGTGAGTTTTTGTACAAAACTTCCCTAAACGGAGTCGGAACACTTCCAAACGATTATGGATGACCTGATAAGGTCTATTAGCGATAATTTACATATGTTGCCTCGAGTTGGTCCGAGGCGGGCCCGCAAGGCCCGATATCTTCTGTAATACTTTAAATACTTCCGTTTTGTCCGATTTTCTCAGAAACCATCTGAACTATTATTTTGATTATGATACAACTATTTTTATGAAATTCTTACAAAATGATTTCTGAACATCTGAGAATCTGATTCTGATAATAATTTGTCGTGCCTTCCCAAGTAGGATATAGGCGTGTACTATGCATACTATCCGTATACTCTAATTTTGACTCGCCGTTTGGCACCCTTCAGTTTGATTGAGTCTGTATGTAAGTAGTTTCTCATTTATCGGTTCGTGTCTGTCTCAATGCATTCCTTCACTGCGTCCCGGGCCAGGTTCTGTTATCGTGCATATTTCTCTGCATTGTTCACCGCGTCCCTCGGCGTGCGGGCCGGGATCTGTATGTCTGTATGATATTATGATCTGTGTATGGGGATGGCGGCCAGGATGGCATATGATCTGATCTGATTCTGTCTGTCCACCGCGTCCCGTACTAAGAGGGCCGGGTTCGGTTACCGCGCCCCCAGACAGGGCCGGGATCTGTATGAATGTATGCGTGTGCCATCTGTATTTATTTAAGCACATGCCTCTGTATGATTCTGTATGACTCTGTACTACTCTGCATGCATAATTCTGTCCGACATACTTCTGTCTGTCCGTCTGAATTACGACTATGTCTGTATGTCCGTATGGATTCTGATTCTGTATGTCCGTAGGGATTCTGATTCTGTATGTCCGTATGGATTCTGATTCTGTATGTCCGTATGGATTTTTATTCGGTACGCCCGTATGGACTCCGATTCTGTACGTCTGTATGGATACTGATTCTGCTCGTCTGTCCGTATTATGATTCCGTCTGTCTGTCCGAACCATGATTCTATTTATCTGTATGAACCACGACTCTGTATGTCTGTCTGGATCATGACTCTGTCCGTCCGTCTGATTTATGGGTCTGTCCGTTATATTTCTGTGACTCCGGTTCGGACTATGTTTATATCTGCTATGTTTCTGCTTTACATACTCGGTACATTTTTCGTACTGACCCCCGCTCTTCGGGGGCTGCGCTACATGCCCGCAGGTACAGACTCACCAGGTGATACGCCGCCAGCGTAGGTTTCTGACTCTGCTGTTTGAAGAGCTCCTTCGATCCGGAGAATATACTTTTGGTATATATCTTCTGTTCTTCCGTATGTTCTGTATGTATGGAAATTCTGGGTACGGCGGGGCCCTGTCCCGTCATATGATTTTGTATGTCTGTAGAGGCCTGTAGATAGATGTGTGGGTTACGGGTTTCGTCGGTATGTTAGCCTTATCGGCTTATATGTAAATGTCTGTATGTTCAGGTATGTATGTATATATATGTATGTTTGCGCGCGTGCCGTGTCTGTATCGGCTTACTTCTGTAACAGCTGTTTTAAAAAAAGAAAAAAAATAAAAAAAATAAAAATCCGTATGATTCGAAAGTCGGTCGGGTAGGTATGTACGGGTACCCAGTTAGGGTACCAGTCGCGGCCCACGGGGTTGGGTCGTGACATATCATAGGGCGCACGAATCATAACCGGCCCGGGAACCGGCGAACGAAGTCATAATAAGGCACGAGCGGAGTCGTGAGCGAACAAATGCAAATTATATTTCAAAATAGCCTTTCAAAACATAATGAGTTCATAAGTCCTTTCATAAACCAAAGGTAGTCAAATCGTTAGTTGGTACGAGTGTTTATTTCACAAAACGTTTCCAAAGTGGGGCATATGGCTCAAAACGTAATTTAACATATCATAATAATCGAAGCATATCTCATAGAGGAACGTTTCAAAATCATAGGTTCCATATCACACTTTATCAAAAAGGAGAGCCCAATAGGACAAACAGGGCGTCTCGGGGTTGGCGGGCCCACCTCGGGTCGAATCGAGGCGGCGAACATAATTTACGAACATTTAAAGGCCAAAAGGTCATACATAATCATTTCCAAGTGACCCGATCACATTTCGATAGGTTTCGGACATTTGGTTGCATACTAACCAAAATAGAGCCTTTAGGCTTCAACTGAATTGAATGAATAGTAACTATTCTGTGGATCGGGTTTCGAGGAGCAGACTTGCTCCAGGGGTTCCGATATTCACCTAACATACTAAGACATGCCAAACGAAGAAGTGGGGAGCTTTACATACCTTATAGGCGTCTTATGCTCTCCTTAAAATCAAATCCCGTTTCGTCCAGAATCTGCAAATGGTCAAAGTTACCAATTAGAGATTCTTAGGCTTAAAATTTCCATTAACTTGATTTTTTGCCTACCGGAATTTCGGCAGCATTTCCCCTATAAATCTAACACCCCCGAGACTTAACTCGGCTCAATATATGTCAACACAACAGCCCATAAGATCACAAATATCATAAGGCACACAAAAGTCATTAAAGCGTCGATATTCTTCCTTTCTACCTAAACCAACAACTTTCATCCAAACTTCACAACATCAAACTAACGTCCACATTATCATATTCATTTGTTCATTCAAAGTTATTCAAACTTATTCCAATAACGTTCCAAGCAATATTCATAGGTTCAGGTGATTCGTCATTGTCCATATTCCTTTCAAAACATCAAAAGTTACGACGAACATCCTAACTTGCATTGTTTCATTCTGAATTTACTAACATCAACCATAAGTCACGTTTAAAGTCTTTAGCATCATAGATATACAATGATATACACAAATATACCAAAGGTATATACTTTCCCATAACGTTCCGGAATCATTTTCCAACACCTATTCGATTCATCAATCAATCATTTACGTCATAAAGGTCACAACGACGCAACTAACGAACTAACAAATCAATTCCACCTTGCCTTACACACTATATAGCTCACGGCTAGCATACCAAACACACCCACACACGGCTTTCTACACACACATCAAAGTTACGGGATTCTCGTCTATTCTCAATCCTTAACACATTCATATCAATTCCATAACATTAGAGGGGCAATATTCTTACCTTTTCTGGAAAATCCGACTTGCCGCAAACGTGATTCTTGTGCCAAACAAATTGTATCACGTCGGAGAGCGTCTTGTGCTTGCTATAACTACAAAAGGGACACGATTTTTAGGATTAAAACAAGGCTAGAATTTTTTTCTTGTTGTTGGAAATGGAGTTCGGCCGAGAGCCTCAAGAGAGGTGTTCTTCAATTTTTGTTTTGTTTTGTTTGATCTTCTTGAAAATTCCAAAGGCAAATCTTGATATATATCTTCTACATGGTCACATGCCTAACACATGACCATTAAAAATGGGTTTTGGGCCATGTCTTGGCCGGCTCCCTTCAAGACTTTGGGCCTCAATTTGTTCTAATTTTTCTTGGCCCAATTCATTAAAAGTCCCGTTTTGTAATTCCCGAAACTAATTTCCGAAATTCGAAATTTACCCTCGGCCTTCCCCGATGTCTTAACATTAATGATTTCATAACCAACATAGTCATGTCAACTAGAATCAAAATATTTCCTCATAACACACAAGTCTTAATTATTTCTCGATTTCCAATTATACGAAAACACGGAACATAACATTCTCCCCCCCTTAAGAACATTCGTCCCCGAATGTTAAATTAACCTTATAAAGTCTTATGACCAAGGCGGGGGAGTTCTTTATTATTAGTGGCATACAAATTTTTTTTTAATTTTTTTTTTATCAACCAACATAACAAACTGAAAGGTTTAGATTACATGTGGATGTCGGGAACAAGTGAGGGTATTTCCTTTTCATCTCGTCCTCCGCCTCCCAAGTCATCTCCTCCCGATTATTGTTGCGCCACAGGACTTTGACGGAGGGCACTTCTTTAGTGCGTAGTCTCCGCACCAATGTACCGGGGGCTCAACTTACCCTTTCTACCGAATCTCATGACACCCTTCATGGGCGACACCTTCAGGAATACCCAGTCGCCAATCTAGAACTCTAACGGTCGACGTCGTCTATCTGCATAAGCTTTCTGTCGACTCTGAGCAGCCAATAATCGTTCTCGAATAGGTTTTACCTTATCTACAGCTTCCTGGATCACATCTGGCCCAATCAGCTTAGTCTCGCCCACGTCAACTAAACCAATAGGAGATCTGCATTTTCTGCCATAAAGGGCTTCATACGGTGCCATCTGAATGCTGGAGTGATAACTATTATTATAGGCAAACTCAATAAGCGGCAAATGATCATCCCAGCTGCCCCTGAAATCAATAACGCAGGCCCGCAACATATCTTCTAGTGTCTGAATAGTGCGCTCGGCCTGCCCGTCGGACTGAGGATGAAAAGCTGTACTGAGGCTCACCTGAGTCCCTAATCCCTCCTGGAATGACCTCCAGAAATTTGCCGTAAACTGGGCACCTCGGTCGGTAATAATAGATATAGGGACTCCGTGAAGTCTGACTATCTCTCTGATGTACAATCTAGCGTAGTCCTTAGCCGAATAAGTAGTCCGAACCGGAAGGAAATGGGCTGATTTCGTCAATCTGTCAACAATAACCCAAATAGAATCATACCTGCGTGGAGTGCGCGGTAACCCAACAATGAAATCCATATTAATCATCTCCCATTTCCAGGCTGGAATTTCCATCTCCTGTAATAATCCACCGGGCTTCTGATGCTCGATCTTAACTTGCTGGCAGTTCGGGCACTGACTAACAAACTCAGCAATATCTTTCTTCATGCCGTCCCACCAATACAAACACCTGAGATCCCGATACATTTTAGTGGAACCAGGATGAACAGAATACCGTGCATTATGGGCCTCGCCCATAATCTGCCGCCGTAAGCCCGCAACGTCCGGTACACAGAATCTGCCGTCATATAATAATACTCCTTCAGGCGAGATCTCAAACTGAGTCTTTGCTTTATTAAGGGCCACATCTCTGTACTGAATCAAAAGAGGATCTTCAAACTGGCGCTGTTTTACCTCCTGAATAATAGATGATTCAGCAACTGCACGAACAGAAATTCCAGAATCTCCAGAATCCACCAAACGAACTCCGAGGCTGGCCAGCTGATGAATATCACGAACCAAATCCCTCTTATCAGATGGTACACCAGCCAGACTGCCTACGGACTTGCGGCTAAGCGCATCAGCTACCACATTGGCTTTCCCCGGATGGTACAGAATATCAACGTCGTAATCCTTTAGTAACTCAAGCCATCTCCGCTGCCGCAAATTTATCTCCTTCTGCTTAAAAATATACTGGAGACTCTTATGGTCCGTATAAATATCAACATGGACCCCATATAAATAATGCCGCCAAATCTTCAAAGCATGAATTACTGCGGCCAACTCAAGATCATGAGTGGGATAGTTCTTCTCGTGCGGTCTGAGCTGCCGGGAAGCATAGGCTATGACTCGACCGTGCTGCATCAATACACAACCTATCCCAATACCAGAGGCGTCACAATAGACAACATACCCGTCTGATCCCTCTGGAAGAGCCAATACTGGGGCCGTAACCAATCTCTCTTTCAGCATCTGAAAGCTGCGCTCGCAGGCATCGGTCCACTGAAATTTTGCTGCTTTCTGAGTAAGCCTCGTCAGGGGTGCTGCAATAGAAGAAAAATCCTCCACGAACCTGCGATAATATCCGGCCAATCCCAGAAAACTGCGCACCTCCGTCGGTGTAGTAGGCCTGGGCCAATTCTGTACAGCCTCAATCTTCTGCGTATCGACCCGAATACCGTCTGCACCGACAATATGGCCCAAGAATGCCACAGAAGTCAACCAGAATTCACATTTGGAGAATTTAGCATATAACTTCTGCTGACGGAGAATGCCAAGTACCGTCCTCAAATGATTTGAATGCTCCTCGGCTGATCGCGAGTAAATCAGAATATCATCAATAAACACAATAACAAACATGTCCAGAAAAGGCCGAAATACCCGATTCATCAGATCCATAAATACCGCTGGAGCATTAGTCAGCCCGAAAGACATAACTCTGAACTCATAGTGCCCGTACCGGGTCCTGAAAGCAGTCTTCGGGATATCTGACTCCCGCACTCGCACCTGATGATAACCTGAGCGCAGATCTACCTTCGAAAAATATTTAGCACCCTGCAGCTGATCAAACAAGTCATCAATCCGGGGGAGGGGATATTTATTCTTAATTGTCACCTTATTCAGCTGCCGGTAGTCGATACACATCCGCAGTGACCCATCTTTCTTTCTAACAAACAATACCGGCGCTCCCCAGGGTGATGTGCTGGGTCTGATAAAGCCCTTATCCAACAAATCTTTCAGCTGCTCCTTCAACTCGTTCAACTCAGCCGGTGCCATCCTGTACGGGGGAATAGATATAGGCTGCGTATCCGGCATCAAATCTATAGTAAAATCAATCTCCCGCTCAGGCGGAAGGCCAGGAAGCTCGTCAGGAAATACATCTGGAAACTCACTGACGACTGGAACAGACTGAAGGGTAGGTATCTCCGCTGCAGTATCGTGCACACGAACCAAATGATAGATATAACCCTTCTGGATCATCTTCTTAGCCTTGAGGTATGAAATAAACTTACCCCTCAGCGATGCTGTGGATCCGAACCATTCTATAACTGGTTCCCCTGGAAACTGAAAACGGACTACCTTTTTCTGGCAGTCAACATTAGCATAACAAGAAGACAACCAGTCCATACCCATAATGACGTCAAACTCAAGCATGTCTAACTCTACCAAATCAGCCTTAGTGCTACGATCATAAATGGTCACAGAAAAATCCCTATAGATCTGTCTCGCTACAATAAAATCCCCAACCGGCGTAGCTACCTCAAATGGCTCTATAGGCTCAGACACTATCCCAATTTTACTAGCAATGAGCGGGGAAATATATGATAAAGTAGAACCAGGGTCAATCAATGCATATACAGATCTGGAGAAAACCAGTAATGTACCTGTGACGACGTTTGGCGAAGCCTCCTGATCCTGGCGGCTGGCCAAAGCATATATGCGGTTCGAGGGACCGCTAGAACCTGAAGTACCACCGCGGCCTCGACCGCGTCCTGCCGGTGCTGGCATACCTCGCCCTACCGGGCGTGCAACAGATGGAGCAGATGATGAACCGGCGGCTGACCCTGTCGGCTGAGCCACACTACCAGAACCGCTGGCCAACGGACAATCTCTCATAAAATGGCCCTGACCACCGCACGAAAAACAAGCTCCAGTAGCTCGATAACACTCCCCAGGATGAGACTTCCCGCAATGAGAACAACGGGGCCTGGGTGGTCTGGTCTGGCTGGGACCTCTAGTCATCTGTGAACCTGCCGCTCTGGAGCTCTGACCGGCCCCAGACGGTCCCGCACTGTCAAATCTCCGGCTGCCTGACTGAGTACTCCGGCCGGACGGAGGTAGCTGTCTGCCTGACTGCTGCTGCTGAGGCTGTCCGCCTCGAGAATCCCCGGAATAACCTGCGGACCTAGCCCTCTTGGGCGGTCTCCTGTCCCGATCTCTACCAGAATGATCAGACCTGTGACGGTCCTCCATACCCATCGCATAGGCCTGAAGTCGGGCAATGTCCATATCTGTCTGTAATGACACTACCATACAGCCGTCAATCAAATACCGATCCAATCCCATAACATATCTGTGCATCCGATCGGACATATCTGCTACCACGGCCGGTGCATATCGGGCCAGAGAATCAAACTCAAGATTATACTCGCGAACACTCCGACCCCTCTGCTGCAGATGTAAAAATCGGTCAGCCCGCGCCCGCCGTAACTCTGGGGGCAGAAAGTGGCGGGTGAATGTTGTCACAAACTGATCCCACGTAGCTGGAGGAGCACCCTCACCCCTAGATAACTCCCAAGTCTCGTACCAGTGAGTGGCAACATCTCGAAGTCTGTGCGAAGCCAGCTCGACCGACTCGGTCTCTGAAGCCCTGACCAAGTCCAGTGAGCGCCGCATCCCCCGAATAAAGTCGTGGGGGTCCTCGTCGGGCTTAGACCCGAAAAACTCTGGAGGGCCACATAATAAAAACTCCCGAACTCTCAGGCTGTCCCGCCTGTCATCATCATCATCGTCCCTCCGCCCGCGTCTGCAAGCCTGTCCTGCCACCAGTATAGTCAACAACTGTACAGCCTCCCTCAAGGTCCTATCCTCCGCCCCTGGCTGAGGAGCTGGAGTCTCGGGAGCGGGTACACGGACCTCTGCAGCTGCTGAAGGTCCTGCTCCAGGCTGTACTAGTGGGGGTGTAGCAGACCCCTCAGAATGAGGCACAACCTCAGACAAATCATAAACACGAGCCCGGGTAGATCGCTGTGCCTGACTAGTCTCTCCCATCCTCGCTTTGCCCTTCTGGGCCGCTGTTGCCTTTTTCGGAGGCATCACTGCAAACACAAGAACGAGTCAGATCAGAATCATCCTAATAGCACAGCTCTATCGCACGATCTAAGATTCCAAAGAAAGTAACATCCTAAATGCCCTGTAGTTCCCTATGTATAGATGTGGTGCACAACACATCGATAAACAAGACTCTACGAGACACGGCCTGTAGACATTCCGAGGACAAACTGCTCTGATACCACTTTTGTCACGACCCAGCCCCGTGGGCCGCGACTGGCACCCTACCTGGGTACCCAGACCAAATCACATATTCATTTACCAAATCCGAACGTATTTCAGAATTTCATAAAAGTCATATCAACATAGTTTATATCAAAATATGTCTTAAGCGGTCGCACAAATCAAAATGTCATATCGAATCCAAACGGAGCGGCGGAATAGACATCGCCGGTCATAAGTGCAAATATAAGCATAAGGGCCATTTAGGGCCATCATAACAAACTGACCGCTGTAAGACCAGAAAACAAAATCAAACAAACATACATAGGACCCTCGCCCCACATATATGACTACAGGCCTCTACGAATTCAAAACAAAGACATATGGCGAGACAGGGCCCCGCCGTACCCAAATAGTCAAATGTACAAAATATATACATAGCAAAAGAAGTCTGTACCAAAGGTGGACTCCGAGTCAAGAAGGAGTACTCCGAAATAGCAGAGAGTGAAGCCTACAGTGGAGGATCACCAATGTCTGTACCTGCGGGCATGAAACGCAGCCCCCCCGAAGAAAGGGGGTCAGTACGAAATATGTACTGAGTATGTAAAGCACGAAGTACAGAAATATGGGCTAAAACTGAAAGAAAACCGGATATCAAAGGGAAGTACAAATCAGTATGTCAAAATCCGTATCAAAATCATATACATATACATAATGCAAACGAAATCATGCAAAGCTCAAGAACGTGGTCACCACTCCGATGCTGGTGCCACCCACAGCATCACACCGGAAGGTTTCAAATCTCCTTACATCCCCAAACACATACATATGGGAGCGTATCGCATCACCAGCCATATCACAACATAACTCCAAATGGAACCCAGCCCTATGGCGAGGCCTCGGGAACCGTAACACAGCATACGGCCGAATTATCATAGGGCGCACGAATCATAACCGGCCCGGGAACCGGCGAACGAAGTCATAATAAGGCACGAGCGGAGTCGTGAGCGAACAAATGCAAATTATATTTCAAAATAGCCTTTCAAAACATAATGAGTTCATAAGTCCTTTCATAAACCAAAGGTAGTCAAATCGTTAGTTGGTACGAGTGTTTATTTCACAAAACGTTTCCAAAGTGGGGCATATGGCTCAAAACGTAATTTAACATATCATAATAATCGAAGCATATCTCATAGAGGAAC
This sequence comes from Lycium barbarum, assembly GCF_019175385.1. Classification (NCBI taxonomy): domain Eukaryota; kingdom Viridiplantae; phylum Streptophyta; class Magnoliopsida; order Solanales; family Solanaceae; genus Lycium; species Lycium barbarum. Next base: position 36,101,369 of record NC_083344.1, read on the forward strand.
GTTTCAAAATCATAGGTTCCATATCACACTTTATCAAAAAGGAGAGCCCAATAGGACAAACAGGGCGTCTTGGGGTTGGCGGGCCCACCTCGGGTCGAATCGAGGCGGCGAACATAATTTACGAACATTTAAAGGCCAAAAGGTCATACATAATCATTTCCAAGTGACCCGATCACATTTCGATAGGTTTCGGACATTTGGTTGCATACTAACCAAAATAGAGCCTTTAGGCTTCAACTGAATTGAATGAATAGTAACTATTCTGTGGATCGGGTTTCGAGGAGCAGACTTGCTCCAGGGGTTCCGATATTTGATAAGTTGGTATTTTACCAACTTATCTCTTCTTTAATCTTATATTTTTGCTATGTTTGCTTGAGAAAATAGTGCATTTAATATCATTTACATCTATTTTACAGGTTTATGTGATTTAGAAGTGATCGGAAGAAACCAAGTGAAAATAAAGTCAAAAAGAGGTCAAATTGGACAGATTTGCAAAACTGTCAAAACTGGACAGTTTTGCAAAAACGGGACAGATTCGCAAAAAACGGGCAGAATTGCAAATCTGAAATATGAGGCATAAAAGAGAGGCTTAGGGCAAAAACATTATCATCTTTGGCACAACACACAAGTTCTTGGAGGCTAGGGTTCATCACCAACACCTTGGAAGAGAAGATTTGGAAGCACCCAATGAGAAATTCTTTACCCATTTCTTCTACTCTTGCTTTGTATTGAATATTTATGTGTGTAGTATTTCATTTCAATACTTGAACCTTGTTTATGGAAGTATATATTGTTTAAGTTTGGATTGAATCTCTTGTTTTGCTTATGTGTTGAATGATTTTATTCCTAATGAAGTGGGTTATTGTTTCTTTAATTAATCTCATTTTTATTGATTCTTAAGGGAGTAGCTAACCCTAAGACTTGCCCATTTATTTCGATTTAAACTTGGAAGAGGCAAACTCGGGATTGGGAAAGATTAATTAACAAGAATTTGGGGCCCTCATCTAATGGAAATCGACCTAGGGATAGGCGACACCACTTGTAGCCATATTCGGGTGTTCTTAATGCTCCTAATTGCTTTAGGGATATTCAATTAGGTAGTCTAGTTAGTCTTCGGAAGAAGCTAATTTAGAGTCATTATCCGAGGCTAAGTAATATAAACTCACCATTATTTGTAAATCATGAAGTCCATTGGATCGTTACTTGAGAGTAGTTTCCCTTGTATCCATGCTTGTGGCCATTGATCATTTTACTTGCTTTCTAGGTTAGTTTACATTTTTGCATTAGCTATAATTTTCTCCAAAAACCAAAATATTATCAAGTGTTTGGCTTAGTGTAGAAAGTGAAAATTCCTTACTTTCCTAATCGCCTATATATTGTTCTCTGTGGGATTCGACCCCGACTCATAGTTGGGTAAATTATATTTGCATACGACCGTGCCCATTCTAATTAATAGGGTGGATTTGGACGTTATCAAAAAATGGCGCCGTTGCCGGGGAACAATTTGGCGTATTTGGGTTAGTTTGAGATTTAAGCTAACTTGCCTTGGTCCAAACTTTCTTTGCTATATAAAAAAAAAAAAAAAAAAAAACTGTTCTGTTTTTGCAAAACTGTCCAGTTTCTGAAAAACTGTCCAGATTTTGCTTCTGCAAAACTGTCCAGTTTTTGCTTCTGCAGAAACTGTCCAGTTCTGAAAAACTGTCCAGTTTCTGAAAAACTGTCCAGTTTTACTTTTGCTAAAAATAAATAAATAATGGCATCTTGTAATGAAAATGGGTCGGATGGAAGTTGTTCATACTTTGATGACCCTTGTCCCTATTGTGGAGGACCTCACTCTTGGCAAAATTGTTTAAAGTCTATCGGGGGAGGATTGTGCGCACAATCTCGAACCCATGAGTGGAGCATATGTGATAGATGTGGTGGTCAAAATGGCCATTGGGCTAATTGTGCTTATGTGTCCTTCCCTTCCCCGAACCCCCACTATGACGATTCTACTTTTTGTTGTGACAATGATAGGGAAATGGAAGTGGAAGAAGTTGAGAATGGACAAAATGGAGAGTTCAAGCTCATGATGGAATGCCTACTTGAAGGAGGAAATGAAAAGCAAAAAGCCTTGGAGGAGTACTTGGAAACTAGTCTCCAAAATGACTTGATGAATGAATACAAAAATCTTCCGTGGGCATTTGAACAAAATCAAGAAGAATTCTCAAATGCTCAATATGAGGAGAGAATGCCTATGTTGGAGGCCAATCATGAAAAGGAGGAATCAAGAATTGAAAATCCTCCAAACGAATCTATTTTCATTAGAGATGCCAAAGAAGAAAAGAAATTAGAGTCAACCGTTGTCTTGAGAAAAATGGTGGAAGTTGACTCTAGTTTGGGGGAAAATGAGAATGTCAAAATCCGGAAAAATTTGCAAATCGGGAGGTTGAAGTCTCATTCTAAGCATTTTTCAACATTGGATTTGTATGGTGATATGGGAATTGAGCCACATACATCCATGTTGGATGGTGAAGAAGAAAGACAAGTGCCTTACATCTTGCAATTCGAAAGAGTAAGAACGCAAAATGACATTCCTCATTTGAAAGCCAAGAAGTGCAGAATGAAGAAAACGTTTGGCTTGTTCATCTACTTACCACCCCCCACCGCTCGTGGTCACAAACTTGAGTCCAAGTTGGGTGCCCAATTCATAAGCTCCAAATGGCGAGAAAAGCGGTAAAGGTAACCGTCGTGCCGCGACGTTAACTTAAGCGCTTGGTGGGAGGCAACCCATCGTTTTAAAAAATTTAAATCGTTTTTGAAATTTTATTTTTTAGAATAGTTTAGTTTATGGTTTTTGACTAATCTGCAAAGTTTAAGAATTTTTGGAGTTGTTTTGAGCAGGTCGGATTTCCGGACAGCCCCAAACCAGTAGCTCCTGAAAATTGCAGCACTGTTAATAGAACTGTTTTGCACAGTTTTTGCAAAACTGTCCAGTTTTTTGCAAAATTGAACAGTTTCTGCAGAACTGTCCAGTTGCAAAAAACTGTCCAATTGCAAAACTGTCCAGTTTCTGCAGAACTGTCTAGTTTCTGCAGAACTGTCCAGTTTCTGCAAAACTGTCCAGTTTTTTTTGCAAAACTGTCCAGTCGCAAAAAAAAATATCTATTTTTATGTTTTGTTTTGATTATGTGCAATGAGGACACTGCAATATTTTTAGTTGGGGGTGGCATGTGGTAACACATTATATTTTGGTTATGCTTGATTGTGTGCCCTTGCCGGGCTTATTTTGTGACTGTTGGTTTAGCTGTGGATAGTTGTTGTTATAAATGGAACTTGCTCAAAGTTTTGAATTTTTTTTTTTTGTTGGCATGTTGTGGATTAGTCACTTTTATTATTTTATTTCCGTTCTTAGTTAGGTGGTTTAGGAGTAAAAATGGTGTTCCCCTTGACCAATTTTGGCTTGCTTGGTACCAACTTATTTAAACCTTGGCGTATGAATTCTTGGTTTTAAAATTAAAAAAAAAAACGATTGAAGTAAGGATTCTTGTTGTGACTTTTAGACTCAATTTTTGGCTCTTACTTTCACTAATTAGTCTCTTTAGGCTATGATTGACTTTGTGAGTTCAATTTGTTCAATTGGTTTTTTGATACATATTTCACTTGAGTTTGCATGTGCCATGTGTGGTGAGGTTTTGTGAGTTCTTTTGCATTACTTGTGGTCTAGAACTTGCCCGGAATGTGTTTCAAGGCGAAATCCTAGACTACACTTGGTTTAAAAAATGATGTTAGGCCTTCCTTGGACCGTTTTTGCGCCTTAAATATCCTACCTTTGCATGTTTTCCCTAGTTAACCCCTTTTGAGCCTTTAACCTTTTCTTTGACAACCATGTTACAAGCTTTACCTTGTTCTTCATTGATCCATCTTTTGGTATTCTACCTCCTTAAGTGCGTTGAAAGTGCAAACATAGGCTAAAAGCATAAGTTTGGGGGTGATGGTTGGAAAAGTTGTTATGTGGGAGTTACTTTAAAGGTGAAAAGGTTAAAGAAAAAAAAAATGAAAACTTCCTTGTATTTTGAAAAAAGAAAAAAAAATGAAGGAAGAATAAAGAGTTGTGATTAATGGGAAGACTAAGTGGTGAAATGAAAAAAATGAAGAAAGGGGTGGAAAAGTTTCAAAGGAAGTGTGCGTTGAATGTTGAAAATTGTAGTGCTTAGGGAGGTTTTGAGTCACTTTTACCCAAATTGTGCCCTACCTTAACCAAAAGCCTAAGTTACAACCCTTTAAGTCCTAATTGATTCTGAACCAAGTGTGTCTTCATTAGTGGAGAAATACATGAAGGGCAAGCTTATGGTACTACTTGTGTGCATTTGAACATCTTTGTGAGAGAGAGAGTTAATTCTTTCTATTTGATATCTCATTTGAATTACAATTTCTAAGTGTGGGATTCTCTCTTGAGTGTGAGGGCACATGAGAATTTAAGTTGTGAATTTGTTCCATTTTCCAATTGAGATGAATGAACAAAAGAAAGTTGTTTTGTGATAATAAGGCAAATTTTGAAGCTTTAGTGTCATGACGTGATTGCTCTTTGATTAACGTGGTGTTTGAACACTTGAAATAAAAAAGAAGAGTTTTTAAGAAGTTGGTGATTCATATGTTTTGAATTAATTGTTGGTACCAATCAAAGTCAAGTTTTTGTGCTTAAAGTAGACTTTTTAACTTGGTATGATGTTGGTGCACTATTGAGTCGATTTCTTCGAAAGAGATTGTATGTTTTGAATTGCTTGAGGACAAACAATACTTTAAGTTTGGGGGTTTGATAAGTTGGTATTTTACCAACTTATCTCTTCTTTAATCTTATATTTTTGCTATGTTTGCTTGAGAAAATAGTGCATTTAATATCATTTACATCTATTTTACAGGTTTATGTGATTTAGAAGTGATCGGAAGAAACCAAGTGAAAATAAAGTCAAAAAGAGGTCAAATTGGACAGATTTGCAAAACTGTCAAAACTGGACAGTTTTGCAAAAACGGGACAGATTCGCAAAAAACGGGCAGAATTGCAAATCTGAAATATGAGGCATAAAAGAGAGGCTTAGGGCAAAAACATTATCATCTTTGGCACAACACACAAGTTCTTGGAGGCTAGGGTTCATCACCAACACCTTGGAAGAGAAGATTTGGAAGCACCCAATGAGAAATTCTTTACCCATTTCTTCTACTCTTGCTTTGTATTGAATATTTATGTGTGTAGTATTTCATTTCAATACTTGAACCTTGTTTATGGAAGTATATATTGTTTAAGTTTGGATTGAATCTCTTGTTTTGCTTATGTGTTGAATGATTTTATTCCTAATGAAGTGGGTTATTGTTTCTTTAATTAATCTCATTTTTATTGATTCTTAAGGGAGTAGCTAACCCTAAGACTTGCCCATTTATTTCGATTTAAACTTGGAAGAGGCAAACTCGGGATTGGGAAAGATTAATTAACAAGAATTTGGGGCCCTCATCTAATGGAAATCGACCTAGGGATAGGCGACACCACTTGTAGCCATATTCGGGTGTTCTTAATGCTCCTAATTGCTTTAGGGATATTCAATTAGGTAGTCTAGTTAGTCTTCGGAAGAAGCTAATTTAGAGTCATTATCCGAGGCTAAGTAATATAAACTCACCATTATTTGTAAATCATGAAGTCCATTGGATCGTTACTTGAGAGTAGTTTCCCTTGTATCCATGCTTGTGGCCATTGATCATTTTACTTGCTTTCTAGGTTAGTTTACATTTTTGCATTAGCTATAATTTTCTCCAAAAACCAAAATATTATCAAGTGTTTGGCTTAGTGTAGAAAGTGAAAATTCCTTACTTTCCTAATCGCCTATATATTGTTCTCTGTGGGATTCGACCCCGACTCATAGTTGGGTAAATTATATTTGCATACGACCGTGCCCATTCTAATTAATAGGGTGGATTTGGACGTTATCAATATTCACCTAACATACTAAGACATGCCAAACGAAGAAGTGGGGAGCTTTACATACCTTATAGGCGTCTTATGCTCTCCTTAAAATCAAATCCCGTTTCGTCCAGAATCTGCAAATGGTCAAAGTTACCAATTAGAGATTCTTAGGCTTAAAATTTCCATTAACTTGATTTTTTGCCTACCGGAATTTCGGCAGCATTTCCCCTATAAATCTAACACCCCCGAGACTTAACTCGGCTCAATATATGTCAACACAACAACCCATAAGATCACAAATATCATAAGGCACACAAAAGTCATTAAAGCGTCGATATTCTTCCTTTCTACCTAAACCAACAACTTTCATCCAAACTTCACAACATCAAACTAACGTCCACATTATCATATTCATTTGTTCATTCAAAGTTATTCAAACTTATTCCAATAACGTTCTAAGCAATATTCATAGGTTCAGGTGATTCGTCATTGTCCATATTCCTTTCAAAACATCAAAAGTTACGACGAACATCCTAACTTGCATTGTTTCATTCCGAATTTACTAACATCAACCATAAGTCACGTTTAAAGTCTTTAGCATCATAGATATACAATGATATACACAAATATACCAAAGGTATATACTTTCCCATAACGTTCCGGAATCATTTTCCAACACCTATTCGATTCATCAATCAATCATTTACGTCATAAAGGTCACAACGACGCAACTAACGAACTAACAAATCAATTCCACCTTGCCTTACACACTATATAGCTCACGGCTAGCATACCAAACACACCCACACACGGCTTTCTATACACACATCAAAGTTACGGGATTCTCGTCTATTCTCAATCCTTAACACATTCATATCAATTCCATAACACTATAGGGGCAAAATTCTTACCTTTTCTTGAAAATCCGACTTGCCGCAAACGTGATTCTTGTGCCAAACAAATTGTATCACGTCGGAGAGTGTCTTGTGCTTGCTATAACTACAAAAGGGACACGATTTTTAGGATTAAAACAAGGCTAGAATTTTTTTCTTGTTGTTGGAAATGGAGTTCGGCCGAGAGCCTCAAGAGAGGTGTTCTTCAATTTTTGTTTTGTTTTGTTTGATCTTCTTGAAAATTCCAAAGGCAAATCTTGATATATATCTTCTACATGGTCACATGCCTAACACATGACCATTAAAAATGGGTTTTGGGCCATGTCTTGGCCGGCTCCCTTCAAGACTTTGGGCCTCAATTTGTTCTAATTTTTCTTGGCCCAATTCATTAAAAGTCCCGTTTTGTAATTCCCGAAACTAATTTCCGAAATTCCAAATTTACCCTCGGCCTTCCCCGATGTCTTAACATTAATGATTTCATAACCAACATAGTCATGTCAACTAGAATCAAAACATTTCCTCATAACACACAAGTCTTAATTATTTCTCGATTTCCAATTATACGAAAACACGGAACATAACATTAAGAAATTCTTTGGAAGTGGAGCTATGGTTTTCTCCAAGTGAAGTATCTTCATCAAAAGCCCATCCCTACACAATCGAAGGTGATTTTTATGATCATTTCATGATATTAAGAATATTGAGGGGTTGAAAGACTTGGATTATGGAAGGAAGTAGAATATAGAGCTCAAATGTGAAAATAATGGTATTCTTGAATAGTAGTCTAACATGAATCATGACCTTAGATATATTATGAGAAAAATCTTGTTGTAGATGATATAAATGACTTTAAGGAAGTATAATATGAGAACGCATACGGTGTTATGCCATGGTTATGGTCATGAATCATTTTGGTAAGGAATTGTGGGAATTGAATAACGTTGAACTTGAAGAAGTTGTCGATTACGATATTATGAATGTTGTTATGGATGTTTGGGAGCTGTTATATCAAATGGAGAAAGTTGTAGAAACAAAGGAGATGCTGCCCAATTTTCGTTAACTTTAGCTTAAGCCTAAGTATACTTCCAATTATCTAATTCTAGTATGAATTCTCTTGAATGTAGAATTGTGAACATTGGAGGGAAGCGTTTGATTGATAAAGTTAGAGCGACATCAAGGTATGTAAGGCTAGTCCTTTCTTTTTCCAAGGCATGATCCTCGCAATATGACTTCCTTATCTTTCCATAACTTTCTTATATTCCGGAAACTATGAGTCTGTGTTTATAAAGAACTTCTCATGAGATACAGTTAAGAGATATGTTACGAATATGATAATGATGATGATCATGATATGATATTCCTATGAAGCTAACGATCCTTATATGATCCTTTGATGTTATCTATTGTTGCTAGACTCACCTTATAATGCTAATTCCTTCAAGGTGAGGCATGATGATTATGATTACTCCATAATGGAATCGAGAGTTCTCGACCTTACGTCACCCCGATAGAGTTATAGTTTGTTTCTGAGTTCTAATGCATGCTTATGACGAGTATATGATAATGAGATTACATCGTGCCTATATATCCGGGCAGGCACCGCTAAGGCGGGCGACATATACACCATGTCTAGAGGGCATGGGCAGACACCACTAGTGGGCGGCATGAGATGATTACCCCGGATGCGAGAGGCCTGGACGCAGGATAATGATGATCACACCGTACCTATATGGTTGGGCAGCTTATACATGCATACATGATATGATGATGTTTATGATGTAAGTTAGTATGCATTATTCAGTTTAAGTGACATTCAGCTCCAGGTTGTTTTCTTACTTGATGTTTCCTTATCTCTTCGACATGTTATTATTGTTCATGCCTTACATACTCAGTACAATGTTAGTACTGACGTCCTTTTCTTTTCGGACGTTGTGTTCATGCCCACAAGTAGACAGGGAGGTGGCCCAGATTCCTAGGAGCTACTCAGTAGATTTACAGGAGCACTAAATTATTCCGAAGGTGCCATTTTTGAAATATTATTTTGTGTACACATATTTGGGCACGACGGGGTCCTATCCCGTCCGTATGTCTAGCACTCTAGTAGAGGCTCGTAGATGCGTATGTGTGGGCAGTAGATGTCCCATGATGACTTTATTGTATATTCTTATACATCATTTTTGCAGCAGTGAGGGCCTGTGTATATTTATATATTGCTTTGAAGAGTACATGTGTTCAGGTGGGGGTATAATGATTAGCATAATGAGTGGTGCTCGATAGTCAGCTCCGGGTACCTATCATGGCCCCCTAGCTGGATCGTGACACTAGGTTGGTTGTTTGAATTTTTCCAACAAGTGGAATGACTTGTTGCAGAAACTAGGTAACTTGTTGTGTTTATCCAACAAGTGATATGTCTTGCTCAACAACCATGTTACTTGCTGCAACAGATACTACAATTTTTGTAACAGATACTGCAATTGTTGCAACAATTATGATATGATTCACCCATATTTAGTGATCAACAAAGAGAATCAATGATATTTAGTGACAAACAAAGGAAATTAATTATATTTAGTGATCAATATATATTTATATATATATATATAGACACACATAATCAATTCGATGGTATTTTGAGTCATGACAGATGATCAACTAAGTCACTATGCACTAAATCGAGTGATCAATATAGTGATTTGATGTGAACTACTTAATTCACTCATAGTTAGTGATGAACAAAAGAAATCAATGATATTTAGCGATCAATATATATATATAATCAATTTGATAGTATTTTGAGTCAGGACAGATGATCAACTAAGTTAGTATGCTCTAAATCGAGTGATCATTAGAGAGATTTGATGTGAACTATTTGATTCACCCATATTTAGTCATAAATAAAGGAAATCAATGATAATTAGTGATCAATATATATACTTAATCAATTTGATGGTGTTTTGAGTCCAAAACAGATGATCAACTAAGTCACTATGCACTAAATCGATTGATCATTAGAGTGATTTGATGTGAACTACTTGATTCACCCATATTTAGTGATAAACAAAGAAAATAAATGATATTTAGTGATCAATATATATACTTAATCAATTTGATGGTATTTAGAGTCAGGGCAGATGATCAACTAAGTCATTATGCACTAAATCGGGAGATCATTAGAGTGATTTGATGTGAACTACTAGATTCACTCATATTTAGTGATAAACAAAGGAAATCAATAATATTTACTGATCAATATATATACATAATCAATTTGATGGTATTTTGAGTCAGGACATTGCTGATATTTAGTAATTAATAGAGTGAAAATTTTACAACAACTAAGTACATTGTTGCAACAGATGAGCCATCTGTTGTAACAGATGAGTAACGTGTTGCAACATTTGAGTCATCTGCTACAACATATTAGTAACTTGTTGCAAAAGCTTCAGCAACTGTTCGATTTGTTGCAACAACTGAGTCATTTGTTGTAATAGATTACTCAGCTGTTGCAATAATTTACTCAGTAGTTTGATTTTTACCGACAAGGTCAGGAATTTGTTGCAACAGATTACTCAGCTGTTGTAACCATTTACTCAAAGCAACTCTTTGATTATTTCCAACAGTTGTTTAATCTGTTGCATTAGATGGGAAATCTGTTTGCAACATCTGCAGCAACTATTTGATTATTACCAACAAATTTGGAATCTGGTGCAACAGATTTGTAACTTGTTTGAAACTATTGAACATAAGGAAGCTATTACAACAGGTGAGGAATCTGTTGCAATAACCTCAACAACTTTTTGATATTTTCCAACATGTGAGGAATCTGTTGCAACAACTTCCCTAATTATTGCAATGACTTTATGACTTGTTTGAAACTACTGAACATAATTTGAACAACTGAAATACATACTGAACATATAATAAATTGATACTGAAAACACAATATATATATATATATATATATATATATATATATATGCATAATGTTCATCATCCACCATAATCCACCAAGAATATAAAATACAAACTTATAAATAATTATTCTTCAGCCCCCCTTAGGGCTCCCAAGGTACAAATTAACAGTTGTGATATGTTCAACAACTAACTAGTTGTTGCAACAAGTCCTGTTACTTGTTGGAAAAACCCCAACATGTTACAGAGCTGTTGCAACATATTTATTACTTGTTGGAAATTTTTTAGTAATTTATTAACAATAGAACATACATTTGTGATTTGAACAAGATCAACATATCATTTAGGTGAGTTGTTGCAACTAATCACTTAGTTGTTGGTGACAGTTACAGTTGTCTCTGTTTCATCCAACAACTGTATGTCCAAAAACTAATGTAGTTGTTGCAACAAAAAGTCTACTTGTCGTGACAAGTCACTGAGTTGTTGGAAAGAGTAGAGGTTGTCCAACAACTTTCATAGTTGTTGCAACAAGTAGGCTAAATTATTTATACACATTTTGGTAGTTGTTGCAACAGATTAGTACAGAAGTTACAACAACTACATAAATTGTTGCAAGTGTTGTAAAAACTACAACAGTTGTTGCAATAAATTCAGAAGCTCTTATACAACTTCTTTAGCACCTGTTGCAACAACTATAACTGCTACTGTAAATTGTTGGAAATCAGCAGCTATACCCAGATGAATAATTGAAATAAAATAGCATTGTTTTACTTACCAAATGAGCGAAAATAACCCATGAAGTAATGCCCAGTGCTACAGGAATGAAATCCGGTCCGAAAATTACGTAAATCGGGTGAGTTTTTTTCTCTTTCTTGAGCTACTTTTTTCTAAATAAAAGAAGAAAGCAGCAACAGCAAAAGAGGAGGAGGAAGTGGCGAGGTGGAGTAAGAATTCTTTTTTTTTTTTAGTTAAAGACAAAAAACAAAATTTAAAAAAAATCAAGACTTCTTTTTTTTTTCAAGGAAAAAAAAAAATTCAAAACTTATTTTCAAGATTTTTTTTTGGGGTGGGGAGTGGGTGGGTGGTGCAAAAAATCAAAAACAATTTTTTAAAAAAACAAATTAATTTTTTTGGGTGGGTAGGTGGAATAATAAGAAACCAAAAAAATAAAATAAAATAAAACTACTTTTCAATTTTTTTTGGTTGGGGGGGGGGGGGGGGGCGCAAAAAACCAAAAGCTTAAACTTTTCAAAATTAAATTTTTTTTGGAGGGTGGAGGTGGTGGGGTGTTGGGTCACGGGGGGTGAGGGGTAGGAGGAGGAGGGGGGCCTGGCGAAAAAATAATTGGGGGCGGGGGGGGGGGGGGGGGGGGTTGGTGAAAAATTAAAAAAAAATATCAAAACTTTTTTTTTTGGGGTGGTCAGGGGGAAGGAGGGCTTGTGAGTTTTTTGGGATTAAGTTGGGATTTTTTTATAGTTTGCAAAAGTTTAACAAGTTTTAAAAATTATATTTTAGACCCTCATTAACTGAATCAGATTTTTGATTGGGCTTTGACTTGGGCTGGTAAAATATGTCACCTATAGTAATTACAAGACTTTTTAGTCACCTATATTTAAATTTTTGAAGTTTGTTCAGCCTGAAAAGAGAATGCTCACAAGTAAATGTCACATCTATATGTATCATTAGCTTTATAAACTAAGGGGTCGTTTGGTTGGAAACAAGTTATCCCAGGATAACTGGGATAAGTTATCTTGGGATTAGTTATTCCACCCTCTCACAGGGATAAAATAACACTACAATCCCGGGATAACTATCCTGAGATTAGTTATACCACCATTTATCTCAACCAAACGTGGGATAAATTCATCTCAAATATAATCCCGAAATTATTTATCCTTACCCCTTGTAAAAAACAAGCGGGCTTTGTTTAGTTAGTATATTGTTGTAGACAGTGGCAGATCCAAGATTTTCACTAGGGGGTTCGAAAAATAAAAATGTAGCCATAGATTACTAATTTTGTTTTGAAAAATATGATTTGGGTGAAGTTTTTCAGGTTTTGTAAATGTGTTTGGCCAAAGTTTTTCAGAACATATTTCACTTTTTGTGTTGGAGTTTGAAAAATAAAAATGTAGCCATTGATTAACAATTTTGTTTTGAAAAACATGATTTGGGTGATGTTTTTCAGGTTTTGTAAATGTCTTTGGCCATAGTTTTTCAAAACATATTTCACTTTTTGTGTTGGAAAACTGTAACATCCCATAAATCTAAGTTAGGTGTGAATGTGTAAAAAGTAGTATTAAGATGATATTTTAGCTATATGGATCCATTCGGGATGAATTCAGGTGATAAGCAGTCATTTCTAAGTTAAACCCCAAAAGTGAATTTCTTAAGGGCTTCTAAATTCGTCTAAGTCTGGAGGACTTCTTACTATTCTCATTTTTCGGATAGTTTCATTCAAAATATGAGAAAATTCAAAACTTGAAAGTTGTAGGTCTTTGAAATATCTTTCCAATGGTAGGTCTCACAGCTCCAAAGGAGCTACGTACAAAAAGGTATGACCATTTTATTGAGCAACGGTCAGCAGTCGCATCGCAAGGGTGCCGCGATCAAAACGTCGTTCTGACCAAAATATTGTCTTGTGTGGCACCACTGTACAGCAGGGGTGCCGCCGGTGGTCTGATCCGCGATGGGTCCGCGACGCAAGGGTGCCGCGGCCTATTATTTTTCTGGTTTAAAATTTGATAAGTTTCCCACTTCGTTATATTCATTCCCATTTCGTTTTGGCCGACCTTTTGAGAGGAAAAAACCCTAAAACTTCCCCAAAACATCTATGGTAAGTTCTTGATCAATTACCATCATTACTTCATCAATATCATATCAAATCGACCCTAGTTCATCTCTCCAAAGCTTAGATTCTTGAAAATCGAAGAAAGAGAAGTTGATGGAGACTTTGGGAAACTTCGTTAAGGTATGTTCTTTGAACTTTACTATTTAGAGGATTTAGACTAATGTAGGGTATAATAGTCAATAATAATCCATGGGTGATTCAGGGGGGGGGGGGGATTCAAGAAAATGTGTTGGGCACGAAAAAGCCCTAGTTTTTCAAATATGAGTAGAAATCCCTAGAATCGATCAAAGTTATAATATTTATCATCTAAAACTATTGTAGAGTGATTGTTGAACCTTGAAAATTTTGTTGGTACCATATTATCGGGACTTGAGGTATGTCTCTTTTGAAAAACCTTCTTTTGACATATGTTTCTTTTTCGAACATACTTTTTCAAATGTTTAAGGTGTTGTTTGGCAAGGTTTGTGTGCGTGAGGGACAAGCCCACATTAAAACTTTATGTGTATTATATTATATATATGTATACATGATTTTCCCTTATTGAAGGATGATTGGAATAGAAATATAAAGCTTTAACCTTTGAACATGGATTACCCCATAAGGGATGCTTAAACTTGAATTCGGAAAGCTTGGATATTTTAATTGGTTTGCCCTATGAACGGGTTTATTTGAATTGAAATTGAATGATTATTTGAACTTGATTTCTAAATTAGTTAATGATGTTGGTATAACCCTATTAACGGGATGATGAACATAATTCATAATGAACAATTCGGCAATCCTAATATGATTTAAGATTCGGCTTCTATGCCATGATTTGTAATTTAGTTATTATGCCATGATTCTATTGTTTGTGTTTCGCCTATCTACTCGGGAGGAAGGGTAGTCACTACGGATCCTAGTGGGGTTTTCCTAGCCATTCGGGAGGAAGAGTGGTCATCAAGGGTCGATAGCCCTGGTGTAGTTCATGCCTAGGTATTCGGGAGGAAGGATAGCCATCGAGGGTTCATAACCTCGATGTGGTTTTTCCTAGCTATTCGGGAGGAAGGACAGCCATCGAGGGTGACTGTCACGACCCGACTAGGGGCCGCGATGGGTACCCGGGGCTAACCACCGAGCATCGCTCGTTCTATTACTCATCATACTCATATAATGCTCTTTTACCAAATTTATACTCAAATTATAAGAAAATAATTTTCCATTTGAGAATAATCATAAGCACCTCCGAACAATGGAGTGCTCTTAAATCAACTGCTAGCTCCTATGAGTCTGGATCAAGCTCACCTCCCCGTCTACCTGTGGGCATGAACACAGTGTCCAAAGAAAACGGACGTCAGTACGAAAATTGTACTGAGTATGAGAGGCATAACAATGAAAATACGTCAATGAGATAAATAAAGCATCACTAAGGAGCAACTGTATATGACTGTAACTTATAGCAGAAATGGCACATGCTGACTTACTCATAATCATCATCATCTCATGTATGCAATAATGTATAAGCTGCCCGTCCATATAGGTACGATGTGATAATGTATAGGCTGCCTGTCCATATAGGCACGGTGTGATAATGTATAAGCCTGCGTCCAGGCCTCCCGCGTCCGGGGTATAAGCTGCTCACTATAGTGGTCTGTATGTCTGCCCGCCTTAGCGGTGTCTGCCCGGCCCTATAGGCACGATGTAATATCATCGTATGTCTGTCCGCCTTAGCGGTGTCTGACCGGCCATATAGGCACGGTGTAATATCATCATCATGTGCATATCATAGGCTTATCATACTATTATCATAATTCATGCATAATAGCTCAAGGATAGCTATACTTTATCGAGGTGACAGAAGGTCGTGAACCCCCGATTCCATTATGGACATTTATAAGTATCCTGCCTCACCTTGAAGGAAATAATATATGAGGTGAGTGTAAACAATAAATGACCTCATTAACGTTATAGGAACATCATATCATGAACTCTAAAATCTCTATACTTTGACTTATCGTCATCATTATTGGACTCATCACATATCTCATATCTCATATAGCTATTCATGAACATAGGCTCATAGTTTTTCCGGAGTATAGAAGATTCATAGAGAAGAAAGGAAGTTGTACCATAGGATTCATGCCATAGAAAGAAAGGACTAGCCTCACATACCTTTTTCGTTTAACTAATATATCACTTGCTTGTCCTCCTTTGATGTCCACGTTTCTACCTTCAAGAGAAGTCGCATGAACGTTAGCCAATCGATTACTTAAACGTGCTTACTATTTCTAGGAAAATTTGGGCAGCATTTCCTTTGTTTATACTACTTTCCCCATGTCATATTTCAACTCCCAAACGTCAATAATAGCATTCATAATATCATCGTCATTATTCAATTCCTACAATTTACTCTCATGGTCATCCATAGTCATAATCATAATACTACAACATTACCTTCATCCCCATATAATGTTTCTCCTATGTTCTTGATATCATTTATAACATAACTATACTCATAACATACGAAGAATCATGATTCATATTAAGCTACAACTCAAAAATGTCACTATTCTCATATTTGTAACCCATTTTGTAATTCCTTCTAAAATCCAGGTCTTTCAACCCCTCAATACTCTAAATAACATGAATTGATAATAAAACTTACCTTTGATATAATAGGAATGGGTTTTGGATAGCAATACTCCACTTGAAGAAAAACCCTAGCTTTAATATCCAAAGAATTCTTATAGCTTATTAACCCTAGCAAGACCTCTAGCACATGGGTATCTTGATTCTTGCTTATTGATAATTAATCTCTCTTGGATTTTGGCTTGGATTAGTTTATGGAGTGGAAGAGAGGGTCTTTAGAGAGATTTGGGATCTGATTTGGTAAGATGAAATGTCCAAATGAAGTGGACTAAATTATATAAAGGGAAACTTAAAATCCCGTCGGGCAATTCCTACGGACCGTCAAAATGGTCCGTAGAACTGCCCAGTCAAATATGGGTCTCTGTGAACATTTGACACTGGTCCGTGTCAATTTGACGGACCACAAAATTTTCTGCGGGGCGTCAAAATTCCTGTGGGCCGTCAAATGGTCCGCAGAAATTTTCTGCTCAGACAGTCTTTCATAGAAAGGCCATAACGTTTTACTCAGACGTCACATTGACAAGCAGTTTATTGCGTTGGAAACTAGACTCGATTAAATTCAATTTGGTCAAAAGAAACGCACCAAAACTCCTCATATTCTAGGATATATGCCCCCACCAATTTGGACCAAAATTATGTCCGAAGCGTTTGCCAAGTTTTACCAAAGTTCCCACAAACTCCATTCCTTTATTTGTTTGTTCTTAAATCCTTCCATAGCTCATTTCATGGGCTTAAACCCCTATAACCATAATATGGGAACATGTAATCTCATATATCCTAAGGTAACTCCCGTTTCCGCGAGTAGGACAACTAACGCCTAACGAATCTCAACGGACGAAACTACGAGGTGTAACAGTGACAAACCCCCGATATGGTGCTTCTATGCAGTTTAGAGAACCTTAAATGGTCATCCCTTCGTTATAGTGATTTGGGCCTGTATTGTAATGTGTTATATTTTGGTAGCCTGTGAGTGGCTTATGGTAATCTTGAGTTCGTAAGCGACATACTTGACATGGTAAATGGTAACGAGTTAAAGTTGATGTATATTTCATTATCAAATTCTCTGATGATTTATCTGAGTTAATGGCTTACTCCATTTTCGGGTTTTCGAATTATTTCATTTAATATTGTTTTACTCATTATTATTTGTTTTATGACTACTTTGATTTCGTTAACTATTACCCCTTAGACACTCACTGAGTACCCAGTACTCAGGCATACGATTGTTGTTTTTAATGGTATGTTAGGTAACGAAGAAGAGCATGTACAGAAAGATCTCGCGGATTAGGAGTACTTGCTGCTTTCCAGATTATTGGTGCGCCCACACACTTGTTCGTGGGTTTTTCATTGAGTCATGTATTACTTCTTAGTAGTTTTTTTGGTTGTGTCCTGAGTTAGTTTATTTTCTTAGAAGCTCATAGACAAGTGTCATAATGTGGGTGGTCTTGAAGTCATTGCTTGACTCATTAGGTGATGTAACAATTTGATGACAACTTATTTATATTAGACTTTGATTTTACTTCATAATTGTGATCACGGTTTTATTTAGTTATTTATAATTTGTTTAATTAAGTAATGGAAGATTACTAAAAAGGGACTTGTTGTTATTATTTCATAAGGTGCTTCCGGTGTTGTTCATAGCATCAGATAGCTGTTACGTCCAGGGTGGGTTTTGGGGCGTGACAAGCTTGGTATCAAAGCCTAATTTTATATGTGTCCTAGGATGTGTCTGTATCTGTGGAGTTGTATCTAGTGGAGTCTTCCTTGTGCAGCCTGATCACCTGCCTGATCGAAAGACTACCAGGACATTTATAGGTGTTTCTCATTCTTCTTGATTCTAGATTGTGCCATAGAGCTTGAACTTCCTTTAGGATCGTTCTAACGTGTTTGTGAATTCATTCCTCGTGGAGATTGAATTACCTCGTGCTGCAGTTCTAACCTCGTCAACAATGGTGCTACGAAGTGCACGTTAGTTTTGATATATACTTTGATGGATGGTACGAGGTCATTCAGAATG